>NW_010202441.1:0-27648 GCF_000695765.1 Mesitornis unicolor
GAGGCGGGAGCTTCGCCTGCCCCTGCCTCAGTACGCTCCTTTTTATCTGCAGAAAATAGAGGACGGGCATTTAAACAACTCCCTGGGATCCCCAGTGCAAGCTGATGTGTACTTCCCTCGCCTGGTAAATCACCTTTATTTGGATTTGTTTGGGGGGAGGGTGTTAACCCCTTTTTTGGGTTTTTTAACCCCTTTACCCTCCACCCTCCCCGCCCCGGCTGCACAAGGGCGTCCGCTGCTGATGCCGAGTTGACCCTCGCCACCCTCCCCCCTGTCCTTTCCAGATCGTCCCCTTCTGTGGGCACATCAAAGGAGGAATGAGGCCGGGAAAGAAGATCTTAGTTATGGGCATAGTGGACCTCAACCCCGAGAGGTAACACCTGGGCAGAGCTGCCCACCCCGGGGGCACTGGGCCTGGGGAGGAGGCGAGGGGGACACACACGCACATACAGAAGCACACACGTACATACACACAGATCCCTCCTTTCTGAAGAGGGATTATTTTTATAATTTTAAATATAGTGTGCTGATTTCTCCTTTGACCCATAGAGGGGGCATTTCTTTAAGGGATCCTCTTTCCCAGCATTTCACTTGGGAGTAAAGGAGCATCTAGAGCATATCTATATATGTTTATACACACACATATATATACACGTATATGCTCAATGCACATGCACACATACATACATGTATGTATGCTGCAACCATGTCCTTGTCCTTGCTGAGCTTTCGGGTCATTCCATGGACAAGCTGAGCCGTTGCTCCCCACCCCCCATGTCACTATACCATCAGTGGCTTTAATAAGCTGAGAAATTAGGCTGGTGGCATTTGGGGCTTATTTGCTGCTTTCTGGCTGAAGGAGAGCTGTTCTATTTGTGTTGCAGCTTTGGCATCAGTCTGACCTGCGGGGAGTCGGAAGATCCTCCTGCAGATGTGGCCATTGAACTGAAAGCTGTGTTTACAGACAGACAATTTGTCAGGAATTCTTGTGTAGCCGGAGAATGGGGGGAAGAGCAATCGTCTATTCCTTATTTTCCATTTATACCGGACCAGCCTTTTAGGGTGAGTACCAGGATGACAGCAGCAGAGCACCGTATCTGATAAAGTGTAATGTGATCAGAGTTGCGGCAGAGTATGACTCGCCTCTTGTGAAATCACAGTGTAGCCCCAGTTCTCCAGCTACCAGTTGCCAGATCATTTGTATTGATCAGAAGTTTTGTGGAGATCCTGCTGCTGCCTGCAACACGCAGTTCAGATGGGGCTGTGAACACCTTACTGGGGTGCTATGACAAGTCAGAGGCTGTAATAATGTGTGATGCAGCACACTTCCTGAGCTTAGTTTTATAGCTATAAATTAAAAAGTACCTCTATGTTATTAGTGCATTACAAGTTATTACTGGAGAATGGAACTACACTGTGGGACTGCCCTATGTTTTGATGTTTTTTTTAATGGACATAGTGTTTCCAATTTAGCACAGCTAATAAGGATCTTGTTCATCCTTTGTCTCCAGGGATGTTACACTGAGGTTGACCGTAGCCCTTTGTGTTAGCAGATTAAACAGCTAAGCAATAGTGGTATTCTTCTCTGAACCCTGGGATTAAATCTCCTGTCAAAGTGAAGTCTATAGTCACTTGAAAATGGCGTACGTGAAAATGCTGTGGTGTGAGGGATGGACTGGGTTGACCTAGAAGCAGATTCCCATCTGTAGTGTTTATGGTTATATGAAGATGTCTTTGCAAATCAGGACTAACAAAGTATGCAGCTGCAGAGGGCTGCTTCTCTCTCAGCAGCTTCACAACATTGAGGAAAAAAGGCTGCATGCCTTCTCCATGCGGATGACCCAGAAAAACCCTCCTCCTCCTCCTCACCCCTCTTATGAAACCTCGCTGGCCCCTCTGCTAAATGCCAGTGCTCTGACCAGCTGCCAAACTCTCTTAATCCATCTTGCCCCTACGATAATCTCCCCCAACCCCAAAAGCTCACTGTCTCCCCAGATGCTTGGGCTTTGAAAGGGTGTTTTTGTCTGGTTTTGCTGTGAATTGGTTGTGCTCTACTTGCTTCTACAAACTCTCCCATCAGAACTGGCAACACCCTTTTGTGCATGTGGGAAATGCACTTGAAAGGGCTTGGAGGCTTGGTCCTCCTCTGGCTGAGAGGGTTATGCCACCTGCTACGGTGGGTGGTGCCTGGGCCCTCAGACAAGCCAGACAAATTACCCAGAGCATGTTTTGTGGGTGCTCTACTAATGACAGTTGACATTAGAGGATAGAAATTCTCATGTTTGGCATGAGATACGGCAGAAAGGGAGTTGTTCTTTTTCTTCTCTTTTCCCCCCCTCTCTTTTTTTTTTTCCTCTCCAAATGCACAAACGGAATTTAGGCTCCCAATTGACTTTGTACCTCTGATGTGAATACAATAGACCATTAAGCGTTCTTGCCAATTACTTGTGATCCAATTATGGTTCTGGCGTGGCCCAGGGTGATCTGAAAAAATGGATCATAAGCAGTGTTGAGGCTAACCATATCTTTTACATAACAAGGCCTAAGGCAGGATGCACCTGCTGCAGTGACACAGGCACTACGTGGCAGCATGGGCACTTCCCTGTTATGTGGTGCGCTACCAGGTCCCCAAGAGCTTAAGCTCTCCTGGACTGTCCACTGCTGCTTCTCCCGCTGCAACATGCTTGAAGTCAGTCGGGCTTTGGCTCACTCAGTTGATCGCTGGCCCTGTTCCCATTTTTATACACTGTAATAGCAGCAAAGTCAAGTGCCTGGAAGCAGCACTTTGCTTCAGTCTACCAGTCTCTTGAAATGACCCAGGATTTATACGTGGCTTCCCTGCAGATTTTCTTCTTAGCCTGTCTGGAGCGGGAGGTCTCAGAGGGCCTGTACAAGAAGTGCACTATCCCTGCTTCCTGCCGGGGCAGCTCTAGCAAAGCTTAACTACAGGGCACCCTCTCAAGCCACCCCTGACATCATGTCAACATGTCCAAGCCTGTTCAGCTCCAGGCTTTGTTGCTTTTCCAGAGCATTTCTGCAGGGCTCTAGGAGAAGGGATAAGCCCTGATCCTGTTTGTGCCCGTGTGAACTGTCTAACTGCATTCAAGCCATCCTGCACCACATTTCCTTCACTGCAGCCCTAGTATGGAGTCTAGTCCAACAGGGAGTCCTGGGCTGTCTGCAGCCACAACAGTGAAGGCTTTTTAGTTTTGCAGCAGCTCTGTGAGTATGTGTGGGAGGGGTGGGCAAACCTATCCCTCCTCTCGTCTTCGCTTCCTTCCAGTAAATTAACAGAAGTGTGGAAAGCATTGCAGAGGAAACTGCCCCCTCATTCTCCAGCAAAAAAAAAAATCTATAGCAAGGAATGCAAGATTTGGGTTGGAGATACCCTTTCTTCCTCCTGTAATTAACAGTTTGAGTCTGTTTCTGGCATTATTCCAAGAGGCAAAACCTCCCTGATGCCAGTGGGACTGGGCTCCAGAGTATTTCCCACCACAACAGTGTGAGATTGGATTAATGTCACTGTGAAGTAAGAGCAGATCCATCATAGAATAACTGGTGTCACGGGGGCAAACTGGTCGCAGCCGTGCCTGTCATGTGGCATGTAGGTAGCAAAAAGTGTAACTGCACCAACACTATGTAAAGGCTAATGAAGTGCTCTTTGTATTCTGTGAAATAACTTCCCAGTTACACTGTGAGCAACATGCTCCATCATTTTATCTTTACAGGTTGAGATACTTTGCGAGCATCCTCGTTTTAGAATATTTGTGGATGGACATCAGCTCTTTGATTTTTACCACCGTATTGAAACACTGTCAGCGATTGACACGATAAAGATAAATGGAGATCTTCAGCTTACAAAACTTGGCTGAGCTTGTTAGGACGGCAGATTCCAAACCAGCTCAGGTGCCATCATCCGTTTGGAGAAGCGACAGCTGGCTCTGGACACAGCTATGGTAGGAAGGCTGCCCTGTTCCTTTTCCACATGCAGTTCTTCACTCCTGTGCCGATGAACCAGGCTGTTGTTTATCCTAATGAAGAACATTGTTGGTTAATACACATTGAGCCATTTTTCTTGGATCAAAATAGCCTACCTGTGCTGGATAATCAAATTGGAATGGATTCAGAAAGACTTGCAGTCTTGTCTCAAATCTCACAGAAAGGTAATTTCTGAAATGCAGGACAAAAAACGGTTACCGAACAGCAGTGACAACAACAACAACAACAACTTTTTCTTTGCAAATATTGTTTCTGCACTGAAGTGGAGTAGTGTAGCACAACATAGGGCCACGTGCTGATGTCCTTACCCAGGGCCTGAGCCTGGTTCCATGGAGATCAAGGGCAAAACTCCCACTCACTTTAACGGGGTACAATCAAACTGTCTAGTCCTTAGTCAAGCACAACTCCCACTGATTTCTATGGGATTTTTGCACACCCCTTGTGGTCAGCATTTCTGCTGGTGTAAATCAGCATTACCTCCATGGCTTGCAATGGACTTTTGCCGATTGCTTCCAGCTGCTGATCTGACCCAAGGACTGTGCAAAAACTGTATGAGGGTGTGAGGACACAGCCTGTATGTTTTAGTCAGGGTATTTGCATAGAATGTAGATTGTTACGAGTTTTTGCACAATGTATTGTTAATACAATTTTTAAAGCTTATCTGTAGTTTATTTATTTATACTCATTGTATGTATTATTGGTATAAATGAACAATCTTACTGATGGTTAAAGACAGCAAAGTGTAAACATTTTGAATGTACAAAATGTCTTAGGTTCTTTGGGTAAACTTTGCATATAATTCTTGAAAAATCAAACATTTAGTTACATTTTAATGGAGCCCTCTAGGCCCTGGGAAAATGTGGGCATGGTAGTTGGTGGGGGTGGGGAGAACTCTTTGCATATTCACTAGAAACTGTTTTTCAGGGCTTAGTAACTTTGCTGCACAGGATAGGTTTGCATTGAAGTCGTTCCATTTTAAAAAATTAAACAGTACATTTGTAGGTTTAACTGGGCTTTTACAATCTGCGAAAAAGTTAAATTTGTCAAGTCTCCTAGTTCAGAAAGAGAACCAGCCTCTTTCCAAGGGAGATGGGAGATTTTTTGCACTTGTTTGAGAATGTATTCGGCCTTTGATATGACAAAACTTGTCTAGACAGCCAAGTTATTAATGCTTGAAAAGCAGCTACTGCACAAGAATAATAACTTTTCAAGTAGCTTTTAAAATAGTAGGTATAGCTGTATAAACACAGTCATTGCACTACACTATAAATGAACACAGACACTTTTCTTGACTTCTTTAGGACTAAATACACTTTTTTTCCTTGGCTGCTCACAATAGACTATAACAGGTCTTTTGGAGTAGTTATGATATAAAAATATATTTAGGCAATTTTGAAAACATGTAGTATAGGGACATTCTAAGACACAGAATACAAAAACATCCTTTGTAACACAGTATTAAAAAAAAAGAGAAGAATCTCTCAAACAAAACTATGTGAAACCTGCAATAAAGCTGTGGTTTAAAGCAACCAGAACTGGAATATCCAAAGTTAAGGGTAGAATGCCAGTTGCAAAGCCTCATTTTGTGCTAATTTGGCCTGCAGTTAAGAAGCCTTAGACTGCAAGCTGAAATTCCAACTGTGGCTCTAGTCCAAAGCCTGTTGAGGTCAATCAGAGTCCTCTGAGTACAGAAGCCTGATTCTTATTTCAAGTAAGTGCAAATCTCTTTGCAAAGCAAGGGGGTGTTGCTGCTGCAGATGAGTTAAGAATCATGCTGCCGCCTATAAAATACAAGTTTAAAAAGGAATTTGTAGCCTTAACATTGACATTCCCTGACTTTTCCTCCTTTTTCCAAATTAAGAGTAAACCTGTTGTTTTCCAGATGATCTTTTTATCTGGTGTGTGGCTTTTAAGTTGTACATCAGATTCTATTTGTACTCCAGATTGAATCTTGATATTAAATGTTCCTGTCTTGCTCTGTTTTTACTCTTTTACATGATACATGATGACTGTGTCATTTTCCATTGTATAAAGAATGCTGACAGTGTTTTGGTACAAAATATATTCTTAAAAATTATGATGATGATAATAAAAATCCAAGGGAAAGGTGCTTCTACACGAGGTGTTTGGATTTTTCTCCAGCTTGAAAATGTTCTCTGGTTCCAAAGCAGATGCAGTCAGATGACGAATTCTGTTTGGAGAGATATTTAGCACCCTCCCTGCCTAGCATTTTCTCCAACTAGATACGTAAAGCCAGGTTTGCTGATGCAGTGCCATGCTCTGAGGCTGTCCTGCTACTCCAGTGGGCCAGAAGTAGGAGGCTGGAGAGAGTAAGCGGCGCTGTGACCCTACAGTAGCACAAAACCAAAAGGGATCTGTCTTTTTGACAGCACACCACCAGTAGGAATTTCCCCTCCCTGCCTTTACTGTAGCGCAGAAAAAAGTGATTTATCTGACTTGAATTTTCAGCTGCTTGGGATTCCTGGTAGCAGAAGTAGGTTAGCACAGCCCTCGGACTTTTCCTATCCTGCACAGGCTTGGCACAGCACAGTGCCAAGGCCAGAGATGCAGAGATGAACTCCACTCACCATCATGAGGGATGGCATCTCTGTCAGGAGCAAAGGTCCAGTGACAGCCTTGGGCGCAGTGATACCACCTTGCCTATGCTGTGCGGGGCGCTCCCGTTGTTTCTGCTCCAGTAGTTTTGTGTCTTGGGAAAATGCTTTTTTGAAACCCATTCTGATTTCGCCTTTGCATAACTCCACCAACTGCAGCGCCCACCACCTGATTCTGCCCTGTTGTGGTTTCTGAGCCAGGCTTCGAGGCAAGAAGGGCTGTGAACCCACTTCTGATGGGTTGTGGTTTGGCTGAGAGCTCAGTAAAGGGCAGAAAGTCACAGTTACAGCTTCCACATCCATTTGTCTGTCTAACACCAGTTTGGAAGACTTTTTTCTTTCTTTTGCTCTTGGGCAGTACCAGGCTGTGGCAGGTGAAGGAAGGATGATGTCTACATATCTGAGGGCTGTTGCACACATGCTTGGTCAGACAACCATGACACCATGGTCAGAAAGTGCTGCTGAACACAGCGATGTATAGTGTAAGTCAGAGAGAACCGAGGCCTTAAAACTTTTCTGTTCAGTTGGACTTTGAGCCAAATCCAAATATTTAAGAAGGGAGACTCTGCTGCAAAATTTATATCTGAATTTTTTGGTCTCCACAATTTAGGGGTTCTTCAGATCTTTATTTTGGATATACACCCTCCCAGATCTGAAATAAGACTTTTCAAATTGGGCCTGGTTTTCAAAATGTTTTTCAGTAGGGATAAGTAGTCTGTGAGTTTCTTGGAAGCTGCAATTCTTCAGGACCAAGTGAGAGTGTTTTGAAATCATGCTAGAATTTATTAGCTGAATATTTCTGTGGTTTCCTCTGAATGAGGAAGTTAATTCTGAAATGAAAGAAGCCTTGAATGGGTAAAACCCACGTGGAGTAGAATCCCTCAACTTAGCATAGCTTTATTTTTTCCAAAGAGGAAAAACAAATTAAAAAAAAACAACACAGAAACCAAATTTAGTTATGTCTGGAATTGGCTGTGATAAAGCTGCTTTAATTTAAAAAAAAAAAAAAAAGTTATTGCCTACTCAGAAAGAGCCTTGAAATACTTCAGTATCATGTGAGGTAGTTTGTGCTAAACATGTTTCACATAAACACTTTTTCACAGCCAAGTTGGTAAAAATGTTCCAAAATACCTTCGTTTTGTGTCACAATTAGAAATGTTTGCCCCACCTTGAAGGAACATTTTGTACTAAATATTCATATGTTGTCTATGTGAACTTGCACTAACATATATTCTCCCTCTCCTCCTTGACTAGTTTGAGAACAAATAGGCGTAATACTGCTAAACCGGTTGAATGTGACATCTGCTTAAGGCATAGCATCTTTCTCAAGGGCTGTTTTGAGTAAACAACCCGAAAACCAAAGGGAGAGCCTGATTCATTATTCTGCTGTG
This sequence comes from Mesitornis unicolor, assembly GCF_000695765.1. NCBI lineage: Eukaryota > Metazoa > Chordata > Aves > Mesitornithiformes > Mesitornithidae > Mesitornis > Mesitornis unicolor. The sequence goes on from NW_010202441.1 coordinate 8,006, forward strand.
CCAGCTTTCCACCCCTGTCACTCTCCTGCTCTGAGGCCGAGACTGAAGCTCTGAGATCTTAATGTAAGGGAGCAGCACTGAGATTTTTCTCTTTCAGGATTTAAAACTATTCACCATGTAGGAAACCGCAACAGAGTAGCCACAGCGCTCCCAAGCCTGGTAGCAGTGTTGAGGAGGCAAGATGTGCTGTGGTCTTACAGCTTGCATGAGTTCAGAGGGAGGCAGCAGGCATTTCGGAGCCAGCCAAGAGCACAGGCTGTGGAGCTGCATGAGTTTCCCAAGGATGGGCATTTGCTGCATTGTTTGCTGCTGCCTTCTGCAGTCCCACACCAGGGCACGCAGCAAAAACACAGTCTTGCTTACAGGTTTGGAAGGTACAAATGGGTTCATGTTCCTACTCACCTTCTTTAAAAGAGGCTCTCAAATAAATAACACGAAAATTTAGAAGTAGCCATGCCACTAAGGTGTTTTTTTTCCCGCAGACATTCAAGCAGTGTATCTGATGTGAGGGTCATCTTGCTTCCCACCCATAAGAAGTGCTTCCCACCGAAATCTACAGCACTGCTTTCTGCACTCAGGCTGGTTACAGTGACCTTTCCATGCAGAAAACTACAGAACCACAGTTCTGCTGAGCCAGTTAGCAGCACTCTATGCAACCTCCCAGCACCCCTGGATCTCAGGTAACAGTATGAGGAACAAGAGTTAGGGCTAAATGCTCTTTTGACAAGCACTTCAGTTAGGAAGAAAAGCTACATGGGTCTAGGAACAGTTAGTGACCTGGTGAGGTTTTTTTTGTAATCATGGGTATTGTTCTGATTTTCTCATGTAGATCAAAAAGTGTACAGGTAAAAGTCACTTTGCAATGAAAGGTGTTGGGGTTAGCATCAAGGTCAACCCAAACAGGGAGAAAAATGAGCTGCAGACGCTTTATCTGGCTTTGATACACCCTCCCAGCTCCGCCCAGCAATCACTGCTGTTAGGAACACACACAATTACTACAACAGGGAGATTCAGCAACATGTGCAAGATCAAAATAATAAACTCACACTTGGCCACAGGTCCTCCCTAGCTTCTGTTTCTAGGCCTCTCCATCTGTCTGTCAACAAATTACATCCTGCTGCTTTTAAAATCCATGGCAAATATCCCTTTGACTTTCATGGAAATAGGTCCATAAGAAAAGGGGTATTTCTAGCTCTCCCTCTCTGGTTATTTTCAGCTGGGGCATACTCTAAAATCTGTTCTTTCATTCTCCTGATTTTATTTTTAAGTATGAATAGAGGACTATTTCTGTCTGCTCTATCCACTTGATAGAGTCAACAGAAAGCACAGCCTCTCTCTGCTGCAGTAACACTGGTTTTGCAGTTAACTGATGAAATGTCTTATATTCATTACCTTCTGATTTCAAAAAGTGAGGGTGTGCACAGAATGACCCAGCAATAATAGTAATATGTATCATTCACCACAGATCTATTTTTGTGTTGTGCCAATTTCATAATGAACTTTTAATAACAATAAAATGTGAACTCTTCACTAAGTTGTTCTGTCTTTTATCTGAATTACTAATGCTCATTACACACCCTCTTGACTTCTTTAACTTCTGGCTTCTTCTATCTTCTGACTGTTTTTCAGAAGTAGCTGACTCTTTGCCTCATAAAACTGCAGTGTGAATCTCTGAAATGAGATGTGTGGCTTTGGTAGCAGCTTGTCTAAAACTGCTTTACAGTTTAAATGCTCTATACAAGAACAATCAAATAACTTCATTAGAGGAAAGAATAACTTGCTTACTCATCCAAGACTCCTGCCAGCGTCACTGGGCAGCATAGGCCTCAGGAGTTAACAGGCATGGCTCAGACTATAGAGCCAGGCCACATGACACAGATGGCTGAACACTTCTGCTTAGGATAAACCAGCCTGTCAGCAGTGTAACTCACACGTGGGCTTCAGTTCACCCTGGTGGGACTGGATTACATGGCGAGTAAAACAACCGGATCAGCTCCACAGATATGTTATTGTGAAATCCAGCGTTTCACTTGTTGGCATGATCCTAACTGAAGTTCACATTGACCTGAGGAAACTTTAAGGTCTCAGCATCTTCCAGTTAAAGCTATTGGAAAAATTCTACATGACCCAAATGGGAAAAGATTAGGCCCTACATCCAGTTGCGGCTATAAAAAATGAGAGAGGCTTCTGAGGAAAACCTCAAAATCCAAACAGCAATTACGCAGCAGATGAACAGGATTTGAATACAGCTAGTTCTGTGTTTTTTCCTTCTGATAAAATGATTATGAATCGGATGCTCCCCACACAGTTCATCCTAGCTCTAACCCATAAGCATGGATCTGTGGCCATCTCTGCTCAAAGCCAGACTGAAATAGGCGCTTTGTTTATTAAACACAATCCTTAAAGGGGATGTGTAGAGATTCCTAGTTAAAACACAGTATTAGGTAACTCAGATGCAAACCAGAAATAGGAGGAACACACAACAGTCAGAAATGGCTGTAAACAGTGTAAAGGCAGCATGTATTCCCCACCAGACAGCAAAACAACAGCAGCTGCTTAAGTACCAGGGAGGACTTTCAAAAGTGGGAATATATACATGTGGGGGAATATACCCACTTGCATTGGGTAACTCCTATAAGGGCCTTTGAAAATCTTGTTTGAGCTATAACACTGAGTAAACTACAGGCATGAGTTTTAGGGGGAAGGGAGGGAGGTGGTCACCCACCTGATGTAACAAGTGCCATATGAACTCCTCTCCCATTCAGATCAGTACTGTAGATGCCTCATGGCTGGGCCTTATTTTGGTGGAATGTTTCTGAGCTTGAAGTCAAGCCAATTTGTGTTGAGAGATTTACTCACAGGAATACCATGAATATGACTCTTTGCTAGCACTGCACTGGATCTTATTTTTAAATTATGACTTTCACCACTCTTCTAAGAATAGAGGCTGGCTCTGAAACATCACGTCGGCTCCAGCATTCTCCAAAGGTTACACATTTCTCATCCTGTTCAGGTTTTGAGGCTTCAGTTTCCACGCTGGTGCCTTGATAGACCAGGGTTGTGATGCCAGGGAAGGTCACTCTGTGAAAGACCCTGAGAAGGAGGTGTCTTTCAGCAGTCTCTTCCCAGCTGGCAGAAGGCAACCTGCAGGTCTCCCCCAGCAGTCAGAAGCGACAGCGAAACAGAGCTACACTGACTCCTGGTCTGCAGAACAGGGCTTCCTTGCAACTCTGAATGGTAGGAACAAAAGCCCATTTTAATTTTTTAATTAGAAAAAACTTCACTGAGGTTGAACAGTAAATCTCAGCAGCAAAGAGGGGGATTTCAGTACTAGGCAATTTCATACTAACAGCAAAGAGCCACAGTCCCTTGGTGCCCAGAGGCTGTGGGCAAGTGTTTGTTCGATCAAGCAGAGAGGCAGAGCTCCAGGCTGTGGAGCAGCCTGTCACCAAGCACTGATGGAGATGCTGGAGGTTTCCAGTGGCTATGCCTTTGTCTGGCTCCAAAAACCCTTGTGATGGGAGAAAAGCCAGTGCTGACAGTATTGCAATGTATGACAAGCTACAGTAGCAGCTCCAGCACTGCGTGCTCAGAGGCAAAGAGGATTCTTTCCTGCCTGCTCTCTAAGAAATTTTCTGTTCAATGAGAAAGATAATCACCGTCTAGAAGAGATCCAGACCGGAACTAGGGACAGAATATGGCTCTAGGTAGAAGAAACATTCTTGGGAAAGCAACAGATTCACTACAATCTCCAGGGGAAACAAAATATTTTAATTTAAAAGTACAAAGGCCGCAATGAGGATACTGGGGTTCCTTTTACACCCCACCTTTAGAAGAAAGATACGATGAGCTACAGTTGCTACAAAACAGACTCTAAGGGAAAAAAGCTGGGACTAGTTCTGGATTATTGCGTGGGTGCAGAACACAGCTTCCACATCCACTCCCCTCCATTTCCACTGCCTTTTCTCAGGGGTGGCAGGTCCTCTCCTCAAGAGGGAGCCACTGCTGGAAACTCCACAGCCAGAGGAATTCTCCTGTGGCTTCAGAGATTTATGTGTCCTGTACAGACACTGACCAAGGTGTACTTTATTTAGAGCCACTCACTGAAGAACTTCAAAGACTGACAAACTTGACAATACGTGTTAACTCATGGATGCTCCTTGCCATTTCTAGTATTACTGCTTTTATTCTATAGGCAGGGAGAGGGAGGAACAGAGATGTAACAGTTTTTCAGCAACCAGCGCTGTAATTTGGAATATACTGATTTGCACACACTTAATGTCTTATCACTGTGACTTTTGGCTACAACACTGAAGTTCAGGCTCCCAAGCCCTCTCCTTTGCTCACCAGGCAGACATGTTATTTTGGGTCAGAATATATGATAGTAAGGTTGAATAATGCCATACATTGTGTACCTCTGGGATCAGAGGGGCTATTTGAAATGTAAAATCCTTCCAAAATACAATTTTTCTAAATAGTAAAAATTGAATGGCATTCCATCAATTTTTTGCAGCCTCCAGACTCACAGTGCTTTCACCTGCAATTTAAATAATGCAGATGAGAAGCTGGAGCATGGAAGATCAGGTTTCTTAGCAGCAGTTGTTTTGCTGCGCCTCGAATTCAAAAGATGATGTGCACACACGTTTCCCTAGACAAAACACAGCAATTGCATCCTGAGTGATGCTAACAGATAGATCTCTCTTTATTTCAGTGGAAGTACACTGACAGCAGCTGAACACCTGCTGGAATATGAACTCGTTTAGGGTTCCCATAATAAACCTAACCTCTTTGAGCTATTCAAAAGATGCTCTCAGGATTCTATTTAGTAAAGGGAAGCACATGATTGTTTTAATGCATTGTACAGCTGAAACCAATCATGAAAGCTAGAAGATGATGATTTTAAGTGAAAGGGAAATCTGTTGCAATTATAATTGTCTATGTATTACCAGCTGTATGGATTACCTTCATCCTGTGTGACTGGCAACTAGGGAACATGATACACTGTCTCATGCTAATGTTGGAAAGCAGCAGTGACAGGTGTATTTTTAGAAACAAGATTCCCACAGTGTAATTGCAGCAACCGAATGATCATACACATCCATATTAAGATGACAACAGATGAATTCCTGGACAGTGCCAGCAATCATTTCACTGTTTGGGGTAGGAGGAAAGGGCAGGAATGAACAGCTCAAAAGTTCAACAACTGACAAGCACTGTGTTTTTACCTCTAAAAGTGTCCTCTGAGTGGCTCACACTGGCCAGCATGAAAGGGAAGCTGGTAAAAAGCAGCATCTCACTTTCCAGGATGAAGAGATGATGCATTTACAGGTCAGACTGTCCATATCTCTCCTGGTCCCATAATACATGAAATTACACCTCTGTACCAGTAAAGAGAACTGATGGCCATCTGTAGAGATCCTTCAAGGACTCAGTCCTGGTTCTCAGCTGCCAGCAGGAAGTGTTCAGGGCACAAGTATTGCACAAAAGGGCATGGTGCAAAGGTCCCTGGCTCACTAAATCTCATCAAGATTGCACAAGTGCAAGGCTCATTGCTGGGCACAAAACTGAACACATGTGGGCACACAGCTGATAGATGCAAGTTGCCTGTAAGCAAAGTTGGTTGGGTGGTAACCAGGAGCTGCCTGTGCAGAGCAGATGTACAGCAGCATCTGTTGGGAACTCACATAAAGCATTTATATGTCTCATAAAGCAGAAGAAGCTGTTTCAGACTGTCTGGGAATATCAGCCAGGTTAACAGTCCTGTCACTGGGCTCGTTTAGACAGGAGTTGTATAGGACTGATCAAGGTCTGAACCTTTCCACTAAAAGTCAACCCAAGTCTTTAAGTAGAGCACAATTTGGGCTGACTTGCAGAAGAAACAACTAACGTAGGCTTGAAGCATTCAGAAGCCATTCAGGTAGGTGTCAGAATGCCAGGTATCTTCCAGTAGGCTGTTGCTGCATGCAATACAAATAAACTAATAATCACAGACCATCACAGGAGCATGGTTACTATTACACTTGATAAAACTGGCAGCTCAAATAGTTCACAGTCTTTGGCTCTGCTAACTGGAATGTGTTTTGGAAGACAGTAAAAGGGATGCTGTGGCAGACAGCTATAGCATAGTCTGCCTCAGATAGATTTTTCTTTCAATTCTCTTTAAGTAGAATTGGTCTGAAACCTATTTAATAGTCTTAAATTTTATGTATTTATCACTGATATTGCAATGGTTACAATTGGAGTTGGAGGCTATTAAATGCTTTGTCCTTTTCAGAATCCTGTTATGTTTATGCAAGCTGATATAGTTCATGAATGACAATATACTCCATACAAAGAAAATCCCTGCCTGCCTTCAGTGTCCTGCTCTTCTGTCTCATTATATGCCCTTTTATCTTTAATAGGTGGATGAATAAAGAGAAGACCCTAAACTACCTTCTCAGTATCATTTAATTTTCTATATACTTTCATAATGTTTATTATAACCTTTTTCAAGGTACGCAGACCTTTTCAACCTAATGACCAAATAACAGACTGGAAACTTTTCTAAAACATGACTTCAATCCACACTATAAGAATTAACTGTCACCACAGCCAAAGTAAATTGCAGTTGGTGGTACATTGCCTAACATCCTGATGTAAGTGTAAGATAAAGGTCTACTCCAGGGGGTGTAGTGCAGCATGAAATCCAAGCGTACAGACTTTGCATATCTTCATTTCAGAAAAGTCTCTAATTATGTTGAAATGTGTGCTTTCAAGCTTTCCTACACCTGGCCTCCAGGAACCTCCCAGTTAACTGCAGGCAATGACTCCCTCCCTATCATTCCCTCCCCATATGGGATTTTAGACACTGAATCTACATAGCCATGGCACCACACCAAACGGACTTCCATCTCCTCAGCCTGTTCCTACCTGCCTCTGGCCTGCCTCCAAATAACTTTTGTGGCTTCTTTCACATTCGAGCCATCTTCTACTTGCAGTGCTGGAAGGGGGTAGCCAGATCTAGCCTCTCAGAGCATACCACTCCACAGGGAACATCTTGTTCTGAAGAGGGCATGGCCAGAAGGAACATCCTTCATAGCATTCAGGGTGATGTGAGCCAGGTTTCACATGGAAGGTCACAATTTTCACTGCCAGAGACTGCCACCCATTTCGGGCATGTAGCAGCCCCACTTGCACTCTTCTGAGCTGCTTGGTTTAGACCTCAAGCAGATCCAAACGGAAAGTCTGGATACCTTCACAGGTGAACTGCCATATACGGCCACGACGCCACAGGCTGTGACGTTTGGTGTGCAGCATGCCAAAACTTCCACAGCAACATGTAACTAGTATACACAAATACAATTACATATGCATTTATTGGGAGTAGGTGGTAGAGTGACTCGAACATGTGTCACCAGCTTCCCAGGGTAAGGATTTAAAAGAGCTATTTGGGGCAATAATGACTGATGCTTAATACAGAATTTTCCACAGATACAGCTGGGGTTTTTTGTTTGTTTTTTTTTTCTTTTTTTTTGCTTAGGCCAGCTGAGTGGCTACATTAATGGGAAAACTGGAAGCCTTTTAGTGGGTGAGTAGTAGCTGAAACTGCCAGGGTATTCATGCCAACATCTGCAGCATCTAACTTCAGCTATGGTAGTTCAGTCTGGTCTCTGTGGGTTCGCTATATAGGCAGTGGAAAGAGAGACACTTCTCCAAAGGATGATTAAGCTGAGGCCATTTTGATGCCCTGAATGGTCTTCCAGAGGCCTTAACTCCAATGTTTATAAAGGGAACTTGAGGACACTCGCCTTGTACCAAACACCCAAATGTAGATGCCTGATCTCCCTTTCACACAGATACATACCCTGTGTTTGAAGTTTGTTGGTTTTTTTTAAGAGAGCTGGAAACAACAGGCCACAGAGAGGTGACTCCAGATGTTTCCTTAAGCACCTGCTAATAGGAAGGAAACTACCACCCTAAGAAAGTGAAGAACAGCAAAGGCTTTCAGTGCTGAGGGCAGAGGGTTATGCATCACTCACACAACAAAGAAGACACTTGCAATTCTGCTTTCACAGGGGTTCACCTGTCCTGCCAGGCCTGGAAAGCAATCTGAATAAAAAGCCCTGGAAGGAGCCCAGACACTTAGGGCAGCACCTGCACAACATCCCTCTTCAGCATCCCACAGGTGATGCAAGCATCTTCTACACGTAGGAGTAAGAAACACAACCCATTCCATAAACTATAAATGCTTAATGATGTGGAAATGGCTCTATAAACATGTTACTTCTATTTATTTTTAATTACTTTCCATATTGCTGAGAGCAGAGTTTCCTATTAGCCAGATTTAAAATAATTATTGCTTATGGGAACTTTCAGTGTCTTTCAACTGGGTCCTGCATTGCCAGAAACAGGTGGTAGTAAGGAAATGCCATGTGCCTCCTCTTCCACCAGAAGTAAAACCATCTAAAGCAGAATCAAATGTCAAGGAGCAGGTTTATAATTTTACTTAGACTGAACAGGGTACTTTTTTACCCCTGTCCTTTTTGAACTGTTCAGCACCAGCATATACAGGAAGACACAGAACAGCACCTTCTCAGAACCCAAGCTATTGAACAGCTCTTGGCTGGTGGGTTTCTTTGCAAACAGCACCGGGAATGCTAAATGTTTCAGTATTCGGCCTTCATTCCTTGGTGGTCTCCTACTCTTGAGTGCAGAGGAAACAATGCTGGTAATCTTCTGATGTCGAGGAGCTTACAGCAGCAAACAAATCCAACCTGAGGTGTTTTGTGTTGCCAGTTTCATGCACAGCTTACATTTTATCACTCCAAAATGGCTGAGTGTCAGAGATGGGTGAACGACCACCAGCTACACAAAGTCCGAGTCAGCCTGACAGGTGTTTCAGAGTGCTCTACCGAAAGGTGTAAGTACCAAGTATTAATTATTAAGAGTCCACCTCTGGGTGAATGCAACAGAAACAATCTGTTAAGCTCAGTCTCAGCTAGCATCCAAGTTACGATGTGAGCGTGTTCACCCTCCCGTAAGTCTGCAGCCTTTACAAAGGAGTACGAATGGGCAGAGTGCCTGAAAACAGAAAAGGAACAGGCCCATGACTCTGCACAGAGATAACAGCCCTCCAGCTGCTTATTTAGCCACAGTCAGAAAGCATCACATTTTATGAATCTGCCAGCACACAGGAAAAAAACATGGGCACGAAACCCCTTGCTCAGCAGATGCAGGACACAGGCTTTTCATTTTCTAAGACAATATTATTTTTATATGAAGTCTTAGCTAAACTCAGGAGCCCTGATATGTTCTTACTCACTGTGAAATCCTTTGTCCAACTAAAGACCAAGCAAAGATTTGGGGCTAAAGACTCTGATGGACTGCAGAAACAGGGAGACAATGATATGTTCATCTATTTTGGTAAACCTGAGGATTTCAGAGATACAAGATTTTGCATTTACAGGTATTTTTTATTCCCACTGGGGTTCATGATGGTGAGGTCTTTGGAGCTTAGAGATTCACAGACTGAATCCTTTTTTTTTTCTCACTTCTGCCTATTTTACACTCTTCATATCAGGATAATCCATTTTAATACACTCCAAGGAAATAAGGAGAAAAACCTCAGATTCCTAACTAGCTTAGGACTATACTAAACCTTGCATGGGCAAAGATCTAAGCAAAGATGGTCCTACTCTGACAGCGTGACAGCACTAAGGATGTAATTTAAAGATAACAGAAATCAAAGGAGAAGTAGGTATCACTTTCTTTTCTTTTTGTCCTTTGCAAGAAATCTGTAAATACAAGAGGCAGTCTATGTATTTACAGTCACACACAGATTTATCCCTGACATTCAAAATGTTCTTAATGCCAATGTGTCCAAAGCCTACATATGTGTGTTAGGTAGATATCACTGCAGCTTGTAGCATACTACTGATAAAGCAACTTACCATCTATAATCTTGGAAGACTCTTTTTTCTAGCAACCACTGCCTTGGTAAAACAGTGATTCTGTTTTTTCATAGCTGAGTGATACCAGCACAATGGAAATGCAAACACCAAAGAAGGTCCTGTGGTAGTAATGTTTGCTTCTTGAGATGTGAAATGGTTAAATTCAACAATCAAAGTACTAGGTTAGCTAAAAAGAATCACAGGAATAAAACTCACACAAACACTATGTATTTTCCACATACTAGCCCTAGCAGCCACAACTGCAGAAATGATTTCCTGTTCTTCATTGGAGTCACTAATTCATCATCATATTTACTCTAACCAAATTAAGACTCCCAAGGGAAACCTGGAAACTGCTGTGGAGCCTTACCTAAGGCCAGCATTAGACTGCGGTTCAACGCAGCTCTGACCTACTGCTGTCTGCTCCCTCATCTCAGTCCCAGTGCAGAAAAAGAAATGGTCCAGCCTGTCCCACGGAAAGCCAAGCCTGACAGTTTTTGCACATGAAGCTTTCCCACAGGCAAGAATAAGCCTTGAGAGGCTGCAGAGATGAGTTTCTAATGCAGTGATGATTCCTACACAATCAGGAGAGAAAAACACACCATGGACACTTACTGCAACAGGCTCCCGGGCATGGTTATAGCTGTGCGATGCTACCAGAATACACAATAACAAACAGAGCAATAACAAGGTAATAATTGTGAAGGAGGGAAAAAACCTAACTGATCCACTCTTAAACTGAATTAAAGGCACCACAGTAGCTGGCATATAACAGAATCTGACTCAGGAGGAACTGGTACAGCTCTGTAAAAGCAAACCAGTCCCAAGGCAAACCTGAGCACGTAGTGACACTTTGTCGTGCTTTGTAGGGGGTTATCACCCTGGGGTTTTTTTAGGTAGCATAGAGTTGTTGCTCTGTCTGCCTGCATCTCTGTCAGATCAAGGAAGGGGGAACTCTCCAGAGAACCGGCCTAGCTAGCAACAGCATATATATTGTCAGCCAAAACCAGTGACGTGTAAGTAACCCGGGCCTCTCTGAAGGCATGGCCTGTAGGGTAATTTAAGCATGTCTTGATGGTGTAGAACCGCAGAGTAGAAAAATCTTCTCTGTGTAACTTGCTGTCAAACTGCATTTGAAGACATTTATACGAGGAAAAATGAGATCAGAAGACTCACAGCTCTGCAGCCGTGGATACACCATCCATCCCTGACTGGCTGGCTACATGCAAGAGAAGAGGTCAGTTTGCAACAGCTTCTGCAGCAGGTTCAGGCTACATCTTCCTCATCCCTGAAGCAACCCTGCAAAGGGCCATCTGATAGCAATCAAGTTCCATCAGCACAATCCAGATGAAATGATCCCAGAAGGTACAAGAGGACATGCTAGAGGGGGTACATTCATGTGCTAAATATAATAATGCCTGCATTATTTTTGAACAAAAGCTGGTTCACATCCTACCATCTCTTTGAATAAACAAAATTCTCACACCGACTGGTGAGAGATCTCTGCAGTGCTCCTGAAACTCCTTCCTGCTCCATGTGATGATGTGCACAGGAGGAGTCTTTGCTCCTGGAAAAATCCAGGCTATTGTCAACAGGTTTTGTATCAAGAATTATCTGCCGCTCAGAATACTGTGAATGATCTCATAAGCTGCAACATTTCCTAGATGAGACAGGCTGCCGAGGAGACAGAGGCCTGATTTTGGGAGATTGCTGCATCACTAGCAAGGGTCACGCATCTTGGCTCCTCCACAGAGGAGAATTTGTTGGAAACTCCACCCAGCATGGGGTAAACAGTAAGTTACTGAGGATATGCTCGCTGCCCAGGGGACTTCTTGCCAAAGGAGACAAGCCCCTTTGCAGAAAAATATGGATAAATATGGGTAAAATATGGACTGTGGCCAAATTTGGAAATAATTATATCTGCTCTGCTCCTATAAACATTCCACAACTGGGCAGTTGGCCCAATGCCATTTCCATGCAAACGGATTGAAAGTCGCCATCAGCCTTTCATTTAACTCCACTGAACTGCCGACTTACGGCTGACCGAGCAAACAGCAAACACCCCGTGACCTACATTATAAACAATTCTATTAATGCAAGGAAATTGAGACAAAGTCACTCCTTTTGAAATATCTGCCAGTCAGCTTGTGTCGGGAAGAAGGTTCTTGATGCTTTTGCTGTTGCTTGGAGCTGAATTTCCAATGTGTACGTAGAAGAATGGAGGTATGAGAATTCCTCAACATTTAGATTTGATCTCAGATCCCTCTTTGGCCAGATCAGGGTACAGAGCCCAAGCTGGTGCTCTGAAAATAGCCCTCTCTCAGCTATGGTGGGAATTGAGACTCCTTGCAACAAGCACTAGACCCTACAAATCGATAGGTTTATTGTGCTTATTAAACTTTTTTTCCATTCAGTCGATAAAAACTGAAAACCATAAGCCAAATTCACCATTAACACACACTCCTTGAGTTCAGTAATGTTAGAGATGGGGTGGCTGCAGCTCACTGCTAAGATGCACATTATCTGCCTTGAAATGACACAGGCTGCACTTCAGACTGTATGGCTGGTGCAGAGAGATGCAGGGAGCAGCCTGGGGAAGTGCTCCCTGGCAAGGGCTCCTGCAGAGCACATCAGTGACACCACTTAATTGTGCTGGGATTGCATTCGCTTACTAGAACCAAGGAGCTGGCTCAGAGACAGCACCTTTCCCAGCGCTTAAAGCCAGCTAGCCATGATTACAGACAGAGTTCCTGCTTAGAGCCTAGTGAATTTAAACAGATTTCTCAGACACCTGGATTTACCTAATCTCATCTTTCCTAGCTCTCCTTGTGGCAACAAAGCTGGTTTGGCAGCTATCAAGAGATGTCTGATCCTGGATATTGAAGGGGTGGGGTTGGACCTCATCTCCACCCCGTCCTTGTGCATATCCTTGCCATTCTGCTGTTTCCCTCCCTGACCAGCTCTCCACACTCTTTTCTGCCTGCTCCTTCCCACTTTCTGCCCGTTTTTGGTAAAATGTCAGGGGTTCAGCCTTGCTTCTTTCTGCTTGTGAGACAACACCAGGAGACCACACGGAGACCAACAGACACCTCTGTCTAAGGTTCTCATCCTGGCTGCTGGTGCATGCAGGACTTCGAGGCAGCTGGGGCAGACATGACTTCTGTTAGCATTCAAAAACATTTTGGCTATTTGGAACATGGTATTTTCTCTCTAGACTCTGTCTTGTTTATAATTTACCAATGACAACAACCTTGTCAGGTAGTTTAGGGACCAGATATAGCCAATCTCACATATTTCACATATAAGAGCTTTACAGAAAGCTCAAAAACCCTGTTTTTCTGACATCTACCCTTGCTATGTGCCTACATCCCAGATGCTTTGCATCTCAATGAATGTAGATCAAGAAAGTAAAGCCATTGCAGAAAAATACAACAGAGGATAAAACTATCATATGTGGTACTGAAAACAGGCATCAGATACAAGTCTGAAAGACAATGAGGAGAATTTTGACAAATATCTGTAAAAGAAACCACTTTCCTTGCATGGCAGCAGCATTTCTGAGACAGAAATTGTCATTAAACCAGAAAAATCTCAGCCATTTCCATTTTAAAACCTGGAACTGAATTGTACTTTCACTTATGTTCACTTATGGACATTTTGCCATTCACTGTAAAGACAAAACAGTATGATCTTTGGAAAAAAAATTAATTATATTTATTGATATGCATCACTATCAGTTATACAACTTTGGTTCGTGAGGAAAACTTGTCCAAAACATCTGAACCAGGCACCCGAATTTCACTGACAGTGTTAACAAAGGGCTGGAACACCTCTCCTATGAACAAAGCCTGAGAGAGGTGGGGTTGTTGGGGTGTTCAGCCTGGGAAAGAGAAGGCTTTGGGGACACCCTATAGAGACCTTCCAGTACCTGAAGGGGACCTAAAAGAAAGACTTTTCTCTGGAGAGAGACTTTTTACAATGGCATGCACTGACAGGACAAGGGGCAATGGCTTTCAACTGGAAGGGGGTAGATTTAGATTGGACATTGTAAGAAATTCTTCACCATGAGAGTGGTAAAATACTGGAACCAGAGAAGTTGTGGATGCCCCCTTCCTGGAGGTGTTCAAGGCCAGGTTGGACAGGGCTTTGAGCAGCCTGGTCTGGTGGGAGGTGTCCCTGCGTGTGGCAGGGGGGTTGGACTGGATGATCTTTAAGGTCCCTTCCAACCCAAACCATTCTATGATTCTATGACACACAGATGTGAAATGATCTTGCGTGATTGCACAGGATATTGTAGGTCTTCTTACTTATATTAAAATAAAAAGATATCAAGGTAAATTTCAGCATTCCTAAACCTCAAAAGAACCACCTCTCTGAAATTCCTTAAAAACAAAGAAGCCTTAAAATATGGAAATGTATCTTATTACCCTGAACAGCTCAGTATGCAAGAGACTGCTGTAATAGTGCCCATCACATACACAGAGTTAGTAGTTTGTATCTCAGAATTTCCTATCAGATGATCTACAAGGGTGTTTGGTGGCTCTTGACTCCTGTCATCACAGAGAGGAGGTGACACACAAGGAAGAAGGATGGCTATCAAAATCAACTCATCTTTGTCCAATAAATAAACTGGATGATTAAAGCAGAATAATGGTCTTCAACCATTTTCAGCACTTTTCATCTTAAATGTACAAAACTCACAAGCCAGGCCTCTTAAAGGCAAGGGACTGCCTTTTCTAATAAGCCTTGGCATCATTAAAAGGTACATACACTAAACTACACTTCGCACACACTGCTGATGAGTTACGTATAAAAATATGTGGAGGCCAGGTGTACATGCAGCATTGCCACATTGAAGTCATTAACTTCTGCCACTTTGAGGATGTAGTCTAGACCACAGCAGGTAAAATGGGGCTGTTTTGCCATTTATAAGCTGGTTGATCTACTTGGTAGCCCTCATTTGGCAAGAATGTGAGCCTGCATGTTCACTAGATACTCCAAATCAGCTGCAAACATGATCCAGACTCAGAAAGGAGTCTAGAAGAAAAAAAAAATAAAAGAACAAAACAAAACCCAAAACACCCTGCACTGATTCTGGATGGAGCTCAGGTCACCAACCACTGCTCAAAGAAACAAGCTCAAAGGACAGATCACAGTGGAGTTTAGTAACAAGCTGCTTAGTTCATTCCTTGCTCAGCTGCAGCTTTGTTTAACTTAACAGGAGCTGCACAACTTTTATTTTACTAATTGTTGCCCATTTAGAAGCCAGTGGAAAACACGTATTATTCATTCAACTGGCTTTGATAATGCCCACCTTATGAAACCACAGCCACAAATAATTTTCATGTAAAGCTTTTGAGGTTGATTGGCAAATGCAGTCAGACAAGCTCTTTTCACTTGATAATGTGGTAGTATGGCTTATTTCAGCTATAATGGTCTAAGATAAATGCAGTTTTACTGAATTAAAAACACTTCAGAGAAATGTGCCAATTCAGTTTCATGTCAGGATGGGAAAAAGCCAAACCATTCTATGAAGATAAATTGCAATGGTTTGATTTCCTGTTTTCAATTTCCTTGATTTTCTTAATATTTCATTTCCACAGAAAATTTTAAATTAGTTAGCGTTGCACTGAGAATAGCACAGATGAAAGCCTTTGGCATTAATGAAATCAAACGATCTGGCAGGTCTAAAGATAATTTTAAATTCATTCTATGAATAATTTCAAATCTGCAAATGTCCAATTCAATTGTGAATTAAAAAATAAAATAAAATAAGAATTAAGCATCACAATTTCTAAGGAAACAGACTATCCAGTTTCTGATCAGCAGCATTGCCACACTCACCAGAGAGGGAAACAAACAGCCTGGAGTTTGAAGATTTATATAGTCTTTGATTACCAAGTTTCTTCCCTGTACACTAGCAGAGAAGCCAGAAAAAGCTTGCACTGCCAGGAGCTTTGTCGCGCTGTACATATTTTGGAAAATTGAAAAAAAAAAAAAAGAAGAAAAAAGAAAATTACCTGCACTATCCACTGCTAGTGATCCAACATCTTTCAGAAGATATTCTGCACTACACTACACAATATATGGTACAGCTTATAGTATAACTAGAAGTTACATTCAGAAACTATGTTATAAACTCCAAAATGAGAAATAAAAAGGTTTTTTTTCCTGTAAATACTTGTTTTTCTTGAGAATTATGAATGACGTGGATGTATGCTATAAGAAGTTCTTCCTGCCATCCTCAATTCCTAACCCAGGAGGAGCGTCTGTGCCCCCAGACTACGCTGGCTTTTGGGAGACTGCCTTTCTGAATCACCTTGACACACCACGGTATTTTTCCATTTGAGACTTCTGGGAAGGCTGCGCCCTCTCCTGACAGTTTAGGACTCAGCAGCAGTGACTGATAAAGCCGCTTTGCTGCAGTTAACAAGTCAAGGCTGGACCTCGGGGTTGCCTAGACCAGTCCCGCTTGACTTAAAACCTCTATTGCACTATGCAGAGAGGCTCCACATTGAGATGGATATCTCAAAATTACAACTTTTTCCACCATGCAGTAAGAAAATAAATTGCTTGGAAGTATATGTCTTTAAAAAAAAAGAAACCCACTGTGTTTGAGAATGGCTAGAACACCACTCTAAAATAATCTCCAAATAACATACAGTGTTTTCAGTCCACACAGTTATGTAAGGCAAACCTTTTGATGTTGAAAATATAACCTTGAAACTAGCACTGTAACCCATGGACTCCATTTCACAGAACTAATACACAATATGGCTAATGCTATTACAAAGGGTCAGTCTGCCTTCGTAAGCAAATGTAATCTACTTCAACCAGCAAAGTTTACACAGGAATGACTAAAGAAATCCCATACATCTTGCCAATCATTCACACTATGCCTAAGTGAAGATCACCTTCATTTTTTTTGTGTGGACCACTTACCTCTTTTCTGATCCTGCATTCAAGTTAAATGAATTTTACAAACTCACAACTGCGTACTGACTGAAGTTTCTGGTCTTAGGAACTACCAAATACCACCAACAAAGAGAAGGAAATTTCCCTCTGGTCAGACTGGCAGGGACCATTTGGAGGAATTTTCTGCCATTCTTTGTAGCTTAGGATATGAGTCACTTCCTAAAATAATTTGGGAATTTTACTTAGCAAATTTCCAATTCTAGCACCTAATTACTGACACTGTCGATCTTTTTGGCTCTCTTCTTGTGGTACATGGTTGTTAATGTGGCTTTGGCCTTTTCCACAGAAGAGCTTCACAATTTTTTTAGGGTCCTGGGGCTCAGGTTGCTGTCCAGGGAGTTTACAAGCAGTGTGTTTATTCCATGTGTTCATTCAAATCATTGATAGATCAGCTATATAAGGGAAGATAATTGTTAAACTCCCTCCTCATTATGTTATTTACAACACTGCGTGAGGATGATTAACACTCATGGTCAATGACAACCAGATAAACATAGCTGGAACAGGAAATGATTCTTCATGGGCTAACACAACACACTGAGGTACATTTTGGGCCCTTGGAACCTGGCTACTGCCAGATATGGGAAGAAATTATCTAGTTCGGCTGTTGCTTAATAACAAAATATTTCACTGCTTTTACAGATTCTTCTCTGCACCCTTACGATTTGTAAAACACATTGATGTACATTGGGTGAAGGTCTAAGATCTTTGCTAAATGGTCCTACCTTCCAGTTCCCGCACTGTTTCTCCTTCTGTCTTGCCAGGTCAGCGCAAACTTTACGCTGAATTTCCAACACCAAGCTGAAAGGAAGAAAACGGCCACCAGGCGGCGAAATGTAATATTCATACAGCCTCATTAATAGTCACCCATGATTATCTTCAGCTACTGAACAGGATTCCTAATGTAACAGAAACATTGTATTAACAATATAATTTCCCTGTGCTTCACAAAGGCCTTATATTGCCTGTTAAATTAGCAGATTAATTATAATTGCTCTTAAATGCATTTGAGGCATTTTTATTTTACAAACCTATCTCAGGCATGAAAAGTTGTATGAATGGCCTTGTTTTAAGCCTTCCTCAGCCAAATTACTGCATGTTTAAACATACGCTTAAGCCTCTGTAGGAACAAAGTTTTAGTATTACACTTTGATCACTACTTCATTATTGTAATTTGGCAGCATGTTGTAACTACTGTACAATGTTCCGTTAACTACTGCCAAAGGATGTATGGCAGGCTTGGCACGTTATTTAAAACCATGTTGTGCATTTTTACAGATCTAATGTACCGTAAGTTCTTACAATATTCACCAGTACAATGTAAACAGGTATTAGGGAACAAAAAAAAAAAGAACAGTAGCATGCTTGTGTTGTTATTTCTCATTATTTCATTTAGTGGTTTTGCCATAAACTTACTTTCACCATGAGGTCAAACTATTGTCTACTTGTGCTCCTTGGGGAAAGGGGCAAATAAGATATAAATTAAAATATATATTAGAAGTATTTTTTAAATAAAGTATTCCCCTGTATGCCTTTTTTAAGAGTCTTTCTATTCTGTTTTACAGAATTTGCACAACCAACAAGCAAACAAAACCGTAAAAAGCCAATTCAACTAAAGCATGATTTGACTGGTGTGGCACTTGCCTACGTACACACTTTCCCTATGAAGCTTAGGCACAAACGATTCTCTTTTTCCAGAAACAAATTGCTACCAAGCTACGCTCTGAAGATGGTAACTCCGGCAGACCCTGATGTTTAGGAGCCGAGGATGCAGACAGGCCCTCAGGGACTCCACCTGGACTAAAACGTTTGCAAACTAAAGTTGCAGGAATTTAGCCCTTGGTCACAATGAGTGGTAAAAGGCAGACTAGAGCTGGGTTGCGAGATCATAGATATGGGATCAGACTACCCTTCCGCCCATTTTCCAAGGGGCGAAAACTTCGCAGGAAACAACTGCCTGTACTGAAATGCCAGCCGAACCCTCAGCGCTTGGGAATTAAACGCTCCTACAGCGCGGGCACATCCACGGCCGCGTTCGCAGAGAGGATCCCGCCCAGGTCCTCACCTCGCTGCTACCGGTACCACAGCGCCGCTCCCACCCGCCAAGCTCAGCCCTTCCACCACCTCTCCCTCCCGCACCGCCAGCCAGCTGCAAGAACAGATTCGCCCCAAATTTCCCATTTTTATTTCGGATGGGTTTTTTTATGTCACTGCCTGTTTTCGACGCCTCTCAGCGGGCAAAACGCCTGCACAGCCTCAGAACGCCTCACGGGTGCCCCTGACACCTAGCACAGGCAGCCCCGGCAAAGGGCTTCACCTAGCGCAGCTCACACGACACCCCCTGGGGAAGGGGGAAAGAAAAAAAAAAAAGAATTAAAACCACCAACTCTTATTGCCTACACCAGGACACGGAAAACGCCGCAACCACACACTGCCCTCTTCCTCCCGAGCTCAACATGGCGGCCACGGCATCACCTCACCCCTCATCCAAGATGGCTACCTGCCATCTTGCCAGCACTTAAGATGGCGGTGGCCCAATTAAACCACCTTTTCCCCTTACCCGAGGGGAGGGGGTAGATAGGGGTCACTGCAGTGGCCTTAGTCGTTCGTTCGTTCATTTATTTATTTATTTATTTATGTGCCCGCCTCGCTGGTCGCTGCCGCTGGAAGTGACGCGGCTCCGGAGGAGGTGGCGGTGAGGTGCCTGCTGGGAGGCCAAGTGGGCGGTGGCGGAGCAGG
>NW_010202442.1:0-23215 GCF_000695765.1 Mesitornis unicolor
CTTCCCTCCGTGGTGGCGAGTCTGCTGGGCCAGCTTGGCCGCTGGGAAGTGCCGGGGAGCTAAGGCAACCTCTTCAGCTCATCCTAGTTTCAGTGCTTGCTGAAGAAAGAGAAAAAAATAGGTTAAAAAGACTATTTTTTTCAGCCTGCTTTATACGTTCATGATTAGAATGGGGATGGGAAATTTTCAGGTGATGTTGCCACTCTTAATAGCTTCCCAGGAAAAACAGGATTTGGGAAATACTATACCAGCGAGACCCTGCTTTTATTTTATGTGACAAAAGATTGGCTTTCAAACATGAGACCACATTCCCATTTGCAATCATTTTTGTTTCAATTACAATGGTGGAAAGATAATTTTTAGTTGCTTTTATCAGATAAGCCACTCATACAATACTGAAATCTCTGTCACAAATACAGTATTTATTCTTACACCATCAAATACAAATGTGGCAAACGAGCTTTTGGGTAAAAGGGTACAATTTTTTCCTCAGTGGACTGTATTAATAATCTGTCAACTATTAATAAAGTTGTTGACTATTTGAAAACTACCAATGGCACTAGTGTTTGGCCAATACTGGCATTTCATAATTAGTTTTATCCAACATAAATAGTTTGTTTCTGACAATGGGAAGTTGTAAGTGAGGACGCTTGCAGAGTTAAAATAGAACTGCGTAACTGGATGCCTTTGAAATGCGTTAGTGCAAGAGACCTTTTGGAACTACAGAAGGAAAAATTAAATATAATGCTGGAGAAAGGAAGATTTCTAGGTTATTTCTAAGTGTTTTAACTAAACCTAACAGACATTACAGTATTTTAACAAAATTATTTTAGTGAAATTATTATACTGAAGGCAATAGAGGAATGGATGTTTTTTTATCCATGGATTTTACAGGCTGGGAAGTGATCTCAGAAAAATCCAGTATTTGTAAAGCAGACCATGCAAGTCTTTGAAAATCATACTGCAAAATGCAAACCAGCATGCTCATCCCCATAATGAGACAACAAAACAGCTTTTCTGAGCAAGGCTTATTTTTAGTTCAATGTTTCAGTATCACTTTATACACATAGCTGCTGTAGTTGCTTTGTGAGTACAGAACAGACTGCAGCTACATTCAAGCGAGGAAGAAAGTAGTAGTACAATTCCTAAGTCAGTAGGAGGTATGAACTGCTGTGTTGCATGAAGCAAAATACCACTGATGAGCTCTGTGGAGTCAGTAGCTCCCACTGAGTTCCTGGAGGCACAGAAACGACTGGGTTATAAAAGAACATGTAAGACTCCAATCTCTGTGTGCAGGGCTTAGTTCAGAGTTCAATCAGTTTCCTGAAAAAAAATGCAAAATAAAAGTGTGTTACGGTACAGTGGTTTATATGGTATGGCAGAGAGCCCTGCTGTACTTTGAACACCGAATATATGGACTGCATGGCTCGCCTTGCAGTGAGACGTGATGTGGGAAATTTTGGTCTGAGAGATACCCGCGGAAATGTGGATACCCAGTAGATGTGTGTCCCTCCATCTCTTGAGGCTTTTAATCTCTTGAACTGCAACAAATGGCTACAGTTGGCTCTCAGGTGACTGCCTTCTTGCAAGGCTCTTTCAGGCATGAGGTCCTACCCAGGGGCGCCGGCCTGGCTTTGATGCCACACCAGCACATCCCCTCCCCACGCCAGAGCACCCAGCACAAGGCATCCCTGTGTACATGCAAAGATACACCCTGGCCCTGAGCCACATGTCTGCAAAGCTGGGGCACCTGAGTGCTGGGAACCTGCTGCTTTTGGGTGAAATCCACCCTTTTGTGCAGGAGCCTTACATGCTCCCTCCTCCATGGGAGGAGCACAGACTTAAATGATCCTAAATTCCTAAAATTGGGTAAGATGAAACTAAAACCCTAGGGATATCTTCTAACTCGCATGTTAAGAGTTGGGAAAAAAGAAGTCATAAGGTTAAACATGTGTACAGTCCCTTCTGATTCCTACGGTAAAATCTTAAAATGGTTTTTATTACACTTTGCCTATGAATTTGCAGCTCCCCTGCTCCTTAAGTAGCTTCCTTATTAGTATGCCTGGCCTTGGATTTTTCTAAGATCTTGCTGAATATTGACATGGGGAATATGTGTAAAAATACTTGAAATAAAATGTGCTTTTAAAAAATAAAATACTTTTCATACTGTATCACACGATTTTTAATAGTTTTAACAGGAACAAGTCTATGACATTTTAAACATATTTGGTGTATGGACAATTTAAGAAATTTGGGATTTCCATGAGAAACCAAGTGAGTCAGAGAAAGTTATGCCCAATTGGACACAGAGATACTACTCATCATTGCTCCACTTTGCATTTATTACTGAAGTGTTTAGAGCAGCTCTGCAATGGTTTGGTTATACTTTTATTCATCTTGTACAAAAACAAATAATCCTATTTCCTGTAGCTAGCTAGTAGCCAAGATAGACCACTTATACCCACCCACCAATGAAGCAGTGCTAGAAGGCTCACAGGGTTATGGAAAACTCGGGTTCAAAAAATCTGTGTTTGCTTGATTTGGAGCACAGACTTCAACCCAGGCTCTCCTGCCTCTCAAACCTGATGAACACATGGTGATAAATCAAAGTGTTAGCTGCTTTAGGATATCCGAACAATATTCTGAACTATCCCAAATTACCAACTTTTATTAATTATGCTTTTCACCAAACAAGTGCAGGTACCTTAAGTTGAAACATAGTAAGCAAATGTATCTGTGAGCATAGCAATCCTGAAAGTTGAAATGGTACCTGTTGTCACAGAAAATAGTGACAGACCTAGAAACAACATATTCTCTGCATAAACTATAATGTTCCTTTAAAAAATGGACAGGATATTCAAAGATGACTATTTAATAACAACTTTGGATGCGTTGAGGAATGTTCACCACTATTTTATATTGCAGGTAGTTTTACAAAATATCAAGTGCTACACCATGCAAATGGAGAGTAGTAGGGTGGCCTTTCTCTTCTCTCTGCGGAGAATGCCTTTATCCTCTTCCTGATGATTTTGTGAAGTTGGAATTTACTCTTCGGCATATAAAGGAGTTTTCATAGGATAATGTTCTTCAAATGCAAGACAGACATGAATGGGCTTTAACTGTTCTCACCAAATGATTTCTCTACAATTCTTTGAAAAAAAACAACCAACAAAAAACAAACAAAACCCCCCTCACTACTACGTTTCTAAGGCAGTATAAATACGATTGAAATTCTGCTGAAGGAAACAAGCAAAAGTTGAAAACCTGCAGCTGCTTGTCTTCCCTAGCAGGGTTGCATAGAGGAAAAAAACAAACCAAACAACAACAACAACAAACAACCCAACCCCCCCCCCCCCCCTCCCCGAAAAACCAACCCACCGAACAGTTCAGAGGCAGACGTTGCAGTTTTATACTTTCCCACTTGGTGGCAATCATTCACTGTCTTTCCTTCCTACTTCTGCACTGTCTCCGAGAAAGCTGCTGCTTTACATTCTGCAGCCTCTCGGTTTGAGGAAAGAAACAATGGAAAAAAATAAAAGTTTTCTGTTACTTCAAATATCAAAGGTGTCAAAATAGAACAGTTTGTTTAGTGGAAATGGAAGTATTTCGTAGTTCAGTTGTCAGTGAAATTGTGTTCTTTGTTAGGAAACCTTTTACCAATTTTATCCTACTGTAGGGCACAGATTGATAGTGCTGTACAGAGCATTGATTAAGAGCAAGTTTACTGGACTTTACAGCCTTGCACAGAATGAGGTAAATAATAAATACGAAAAAGTCCTTCACGAATTCATAAAGCATCATGAGTGTAGTTCTAAATTATTTTTTTTTGTTCTTTCTTTTTTTTTGTCAACAACAGGAATAAATCCATGGAGTTAGGATTTAATGGTCTGCAGAGATGCATGCTGAGGCAGAGGTGCTGTTGCTCAGGTGAACCAAATGTATCTATGCCGAAGATGTAGCTGGGCACAACGTTGCCTGTAATAACATTAATAGACCTTTCAGCTTTTTCCTGGGCCCATGAGATTCCCTTTGCTGGATCAGACATAAGGGAGAGCTGCAACAAGAGCATCAGGCCATGCTCTGGGGCACACACAGCTTGGATGTACTGCATCACAAAAGCATTTAATTTCTCCCACACATGAAGCACAGCTGGCACTTGAGATAACAAGTCCAGGGATAGTAGGAATAATTTCTTTGTTTATGATATAGAGAAGGTTTGAAAGACAGACTTAAGGTCTATAGGACTCAATTCAGGCTGGTGACTGAGAACTGGTAACAGCTTAGGAGTATTGGCTGTAGTGATGGTGATGAGACTGGGAACTGTGGCAATAATAATGATTAAATAATATAGATACAATCAAACGAATAGTTTTCATCTTTTCTCTTTTCAGAACATGGTGTAGCAACAGCCCACAGTCTCTCTGCCTCTGTCCCTGCCCATACAGGAGTAGCAAGTGGGAGAGTAAGGCTGCTCTGCTGCCATTTGATTTACTGGATTTTGGATGAGGTTGTATTAAAGCCTCTTTGTGAAACAAACAAATAAACAAACCAGGAAAAATAAAAAAGCCACAAAACAAAAAAAACAAAAACAAAAGGCAAAAAACCACCCTGCAAGATAAGATCTTTCCAGGAAATGTGAGGGGAGATGTGGGAGGAGAGGGGGAACTGTACTGGTATTCCAAGTGAAAGCAGTGAGAAGGATGCATGAATGGGTGTGTGTGTGGAGGGAGGGGTGGCAGAATTAAAAATTAGGATATCAGAGGTGAGCCACAAGCAGAGCGAGGCATCACTTTGGTTTGCCACAGTTCTACTTTCTGATATAAAAGGAGACATATAAAGAGAAACTAGAGGATGGGAAGATTTGAAGGAGGAACTACATAATGAATCAGGGAGAAAAGTGGGGAGGGGGAGAGAAACTTTTGCTAAATTCCTCATAATAGTACCCTTCCATGGTCTTTATTTCAAATAGTAGGATATAATCATGTGTATTTTTGAGGAAGGAAAAGGGAAGGATAAGGGTGGGGAATGAGTACCTCACTGCGCTGCAGGCGCTGAATGCCAACAGAGATAGTCCCACATGTTCTGGTTGGCTGGTGAATCTCATGGGCTGATGTTCCTGTGAAAGTGCAAGTGGGACTAATCTCAAGAGCAGGTTGAAAAGAGCAGTGTTGTTGTCAGAAAGGCTGGGAGTGCAAGAGCCTGGAAACTTGGTAGTCTCTATGGGATAAACACTGATAGTTACACAGTATGAGATAAAAAAGAGGAAGCTTACTGAGAACCTGCCATGTGCAGGTATTTACCATGAGGCGAGGTACAGACAAGTAACCAGTATAATATCTGCTGTCATCAGCTTTGAGTTTTGAAAGGCACTTCAGCTCACAAGAGAATTGTTTATCTAGAAAAAAGACTATGAACTTGCCATCTTACCAAAAACTTATTTTAAGAGTATTGCACATTCTGTCTAACTGAAAGAATTTTGTTGAATTGAACACTAGGTCAGATCAAAGATTAATACATCACAGTGTCCTGTCATGTCATTGAGTGTCCCATCAGAGACAGCCAGCGAGACTGCCTAGGGAAGATTCTGAACCAGGGCAACTGTACATAACATTTCCCATGAGCATTTTCCAAGCTTTCAGTCGTTTGCCATTCAGGAACATCCTGAGCCAGGGATGACTGCTACATATTCAGTAATCTTCAATGGATTCTCTCATGCAGATTTCTCCTGTTGAACCCCAGGAGAATATTAGTATTCACAATATCCTGTGACTAGGAGTCTTGCAGCTCACCCTCACCTTTTTATGTTGGTTGTGAATTTGCTACCTGCTAGGTTTATTTCTTATCAAATAGTTCTTCTGCTTGGGCTCTTTCAAGGTTGCAGCAAGAGTAGGACAAGTTTATGTTATCCCACAGGTTTTTTTTTTTCCTGGATAATGAAAGATATGGTGTCACTTCTCAGAATCTCAATTCCATCTCTTTGTTTCTAAAGCCTCAAACTTCTTTAAACTTGTCGTGGTTTAAGACCAGTGGGCAGCTGAGCACCACGATGCCCACAAAGGGGCCTAGACAAAAGGACTGGGAGGGCTTTTTGCTCACCAGTTATGGTCACAGGCAAAAGACAGACTCATCTTGGGGACAAAAAACAAAACAATTTAATTTTTGTTACCAGTAACATCAGAATAGAATAGTGAGAAATACAATCAGATCTTAAAGTCAAACACCTTCCCCGCATTCGTCCCTTCTCCCCGGGCTCAGCTATGTTCCTGGTTTCTTTACCTCCTCCCCTGCCCAGCAGCGCAGAAGGGATGGGAGTGGGGGTTGCAGTCAGTTCACCCCATGCGGTCTCTGTGGCTCCTTCCTCTTTGGGGGTAGAGAGGACTCCTCCCACTCTTTCTCTGCTTCCATGTGGCACCCTTCCCACAGGAGAAAAGTCCTCCACAGAAGTCCAAATGTGGGTCTCCCCATGGCTGTAGTTCCCTCACACACAAACTGCTCCAGCACACACTGCTTGGAGTCACAGCCTCTTCAGCAGCATCCATCTGCTTATGTGGATCT
The DNA here is from genome assembly GCF_000695765.1 of Mesitornis unicolor. Classification (NCBI taxonomy): domain Eukaryota; kingdom Metazoa; phylum Chordata; class Aves; order Mesitornithiformes; family Mesitornithidae; genus Mesitornis; species Mesitornis unicolor. The sequence continues at coordinate 6,556 of NW_010202442.1, forward strand.
GCCTCACTGGTGAGCCTCCATGGTGTGGCACCCTTCCCACAGGAGAAAAGTCCTCCACAGAAGTCCAAATGTGGGTCTCCCCATGGCTGTAGTTCCCTCACACACGAACTGCTCCAGCACACACTGCTTGGAGTCACAGCCTCTTCAGCAGCATCCATCTGCTTATGTGGATCTGCCTCACTGGTGAGCCTCCATGGGCCGCAGGCGGTCAACCTGTGCTCTCGTCACAGGTTGCAGAGGGAACCTCAGCTCCGCACACCTCCTCCTCCCCCCTCTCCTTTCTTCCTTTACCAACTTTGATGTCTGCACAGTTATTCTCCTCACATCCTACTCCTTTCTCAGCTGCAGGTCTCTTCTGCTGGTACTTGAAGAGTTCCCAGCTCTCTCTTTCAAGCTAGAGCTGCAGCAGAGCCTGAGCTTAGATAGGGGCTGGGGTTGTGCTACCCGCACCTGGGACCACGTTGTCTAGGGCAGGAGCAAGAGAGGGTGGGCCATGCACTGAACCCTTCTTAAACACATGAAATCACAGGGGCACTGATTGACTTGGCCCTGGTCAGATGTGGGTCTGATGTTGAGGCCGGGGCAGCTTCTAGTAGCTTCTTAGAGGGCTATCGCCATAGCCCTTCCCTGATACCAAAAAAACCCAGAACTTCTTACAGAAAAACCCAATACATAACTTTTCTAGATATTCTGTAAAATTACATTTGTTTTAATTATGGCAGTTTTTCTATCAATAATGTAAAGATATTCAGTCTGTAGTGGGCCAGAATGTGCTTTATAACTGTCAGATGGCTCACACTATATATAGAAATTTTACTACACACAAATGTCGCCAAGTTGTTTTCTCCTGTTATCCTCCTTCCTTTGCTAGTTATTTTGCTTGTTTACTTCTTTTACAGCTCTGGAAATAGATACAATTTTTAGACAGGCCATTCCAGTTGGTTCCCTGTTCCAGCCCCACCTTTCCCATTCTTACATCAATCACTGTTCGTATAAATTTCCATCCACAAAACTGAAAATTACACCATTTTCATTGCAACCCCAATCTAGTAAGCACAGTGTCCCACTGAAAATACTGGTAAAACATATTCTTGAGAGCAATGTGGACTCAGTCCTGCAGTATTATTCCATTCTGTGCATCCATCCATTTTATTTGGCATTTAAACCATGTGTGCAGTTCTAAAATGGTCCCGTAAATTATAGTGTAGAATTCAGTCTTTCAAACTGGTACAGTGTTCTACAGATGATTTCAGCAAATAATTAATACTGATATTATTCATGTAGAAGTGAAGCAGTCAATGAGGGATGAACAGTAGTAAATACATTAGTGTCCTTGCACAAAAGGGCTGTATTAACAGGTATTGCGTGCATTCCCCAAGTAGTGATGAAAAGAAGGGAGGTGTCGGGAGGATTTTTAGGTGGTTTTTTTGTTTGTTTGTTTTTGTTTGGTTGGTTTTGTTTATTCTGACTAGCTACATTCCTGTTTGAATAAGCATTTTAATGCTTTGTGATTTTTGACAATTTCTAATTATCCATCAAGGGCAAGGAGAGCTGCATGAGTGTTTTTTCATCATTTATATTATTTATTTAATTCAAAATAAGTAATATTAATATTATTCACGCCATCCTCCTGGACCAAAGTTCAAATTTGCACTCAATTTGTTTTGTGATATGGCTTTAATTAATGACAGTAGTAGTTTGGAATTTATTTAACAGTTTATTCTTAAGTTGAAGATGCAATGACCATTTAAACCTGCTCTTTGATTTCTTTTTAACTAGTCTTTTACTTAAAACAACATTTCATATCTCAGCAGTGAATACTCTGTTTCTTAGTACTCTCAAACACTGGACCTTGTCCAAAAAAACCCCCCACCAAACCCAAAAGATTAGTCCACTGCTTTAACAAGCCCCAGATATTTTATTGGTGAGACAAATCTCTTTAGCTGAGTCTGATAGTAAGACACAAATGTACCTAGGTATTCTAGTTTTTATTTGTGTGCTTCTTAAAATCCACTTATATTACTGTTTCCTCCAGTTTTACAGATACAAATACACTTTTCTGGAGTGCAGTTTCTGACCACTAAGCAGAGCAAATCCTGAGAGCTGGGTCTTGAGCTTCAACTGTGCCAGGCAGCCTGTGAAACTAGGCGTAGAGCAAGTACCAATGTAGTACTGCTTCCAGAGCCAACCTGAGTCCAGAAGCACTGTGTGCCTGCGCTATACAGAGCGGGGGCTGTGGTGTTAATAAGGCCCATGGACTCATGCCAGCAACTACCCAACTCTGCAACCCTGGGCCTGAAATGATGAAGAAAAAGATGGCAAGAAAACTGCATGCAGCCACACAGTCAGCAAGAAGCCATGAGAGTTCATTAGCTCTCATCAAGGTCTGACTGGGCTTATTAACTCCAGCTCAGCACCACATTTCTCCAGTTCCTGGTGCAGTGGCTGTGGGTACGAGAAATCCTCTCTGCAATCTGAAAGCTCAATAGTTATTTTATTAAGAGAACATTCTTATTTTCACAAGACCCTGAGATATTTCAAACTTAAAATCACACTAAGTAGTGATGAGGGTTTCCCGAATTAGTTCCAGCTGAGCTGCTATATCTATCCAGCATAACCTGCTCCTTTCAGAGAGCTTTGTGCTAATCCCTGCAGCAGTATATCTGCATTAAAGGGACCCTGCTCCAGCAGAATTTACCCTGCCTCTTAGTTGTGCTTAGTTGGTGGAGTTTGTGAGGCTCTGCACGATGCTGACTATGTCTCCAAGTGCTCAGTTGATGCATAAACAAAAAAGTGATATATGAATATGATATAATCAATAACTAAATTCTGATATGTTCACCAAGCTGAAGAAACCTAAGCTCCATCTGCACATGCACCTGCAATTTAACTATTTATGTGGCTACAGGGTCATTATGAAAAGTAGAAGCATCAAAAAGCAGAGGTGGCAATCACATCCTCAGTGACAATCTGTTGATAACACATTGGAAAAACAACAGATCCACCAAAGATTTAGAAAAATGAAATAAAAAGTACCAGTTCCAGTAGGTCTCTTTGAAGTACTGTTAAGCACTGAAGCAGAACCATTTGTAGAATGGAATTGACATTTAGAAAATAATTGTGAAAAGTGCTCAGACTGGAAGTATGACTATAAAATTTTACATGGGAACAAAGGTGTTCATGGCTAGAGCAAAACAAAAAGAGAAAAACTTTAGGTTATAAAAGAAAAGGTTCAAGACAGTATTAACCACAGACGTTTGGATATACCTCTCAACTACAAATTTACAATCATGAGACTGAACTTGATCAGGCTGAAAAATGGCACATGACTATTTGTACTAAAGTAATTGTTTCTGCACAGTAGAATACAATAAAACTGATTCTGCCAGGGCCAGTTCAGTGCTTTTATGTGCCCTCAAGGCACCATTTATACTCCAATAAAGGAAATTTGTGCATTGAAAATTATTATATCCTTAAATCACAACAATTCCCTGGCTTTTGTACTTGTGAAACTATAAAATGACTAATTCAAGACTCCTCCCCATAAAGTCTCATCCCAAAGATGTGCTGCTGGGTTGGGGTTGGTTTAGGATGTTTGTGAAGGAAAGGGCTTTAAGGTAATGAAATATCTTTCATCAAAACAAAAGAAGAGTCTTTAAAGAGTTACTCTTTAGCTCCATTGTAAATGTAGGGGTCCATTCCAGATCAGTCAACTTCTCCATCAGCTTACAAAGAAATTTCCAACAGGACAAATCCCAGATTCTGCCAAAACTCCATTTGTTTGTTTATTTTTTTCTTAATTTGACTTGCCAAGGGTTTGTGTTTGACTTGTTGCCATGAATAAAACTATTCCTCTTCCAACAATGGGCTCTCTGGGAATGGTGTGGGAAAGCTAATCACATTACACAGCTCAGAAGTTCCCACTCAGTATTGACCCAGGAAAGGCAGCTTATCAGGCACTAACCAGAGCCGTCAGCTGGTCAGCTCAAGTGGGGTATTCTTCTTTGTGGAGTGAAGCAGGATAGCGGGAGCAGTAGTAGTGGTTTGTTTGTTTGTTTTAAGTAAATAGAACAACAGGGAACTTTTACATCCTTGACCTGAAAGTCCTGTTTGTGTAAATAGGAGACACTAATGGTAAAGCATACTACAGTGTCCTTAGCACACTGGTCAGATGTGTTAATTAGTTTATAATCAACAGATGAGAGGAGTCTTCTCAAACTGCTGTGTCTTGTGACATTTTCTGTGACCATCGATCTTTGTTTGAAATACCTTAGACTATTCAAAATATTTGCTAGATGCCACTAACAGAATGGCTTTCCCTTATGGGAAGTTGCTTTCAGACTCAGCAATGCCTTCATATTTTGGCTCTAAGTGATGGGCATCTCTTGTCACATGGCCAAGGTCTGATTATGTTGGAGGGGAGATAAATACTTAAGACAAAGGTCTCTTTTCCTTGCTAAGGTGGAAACAGTGTCAGGATTGACTGGGGAAGGGGCCTTACTACACAGTAATGAGGTGAGAATTTACTGGTGAGGGGCAAGAGCATCTATTTAAGCATTAGAAAATGTGGAAAAACATATTTTGTTTTGCTATTGCACCTTGGTTTTGATGAGAACAAGATTCATGCAGAACAGGAAATATGTGATTTTTTTTGTTTTCTTTTGATGTAACTCTGTGTTTGACTTGTGAAGCCATTGCTGAATCTGACTTGTAAGCACCTGGAATACTATTTTCCGGAAGCCTAAGCACTGGAGACTGAGTCTAACTCCAGTCTTATTAGTGCTGATGCCTTAACTTATTGTCCTCATTGTTTAAGTAAAGCAAAATATTACGCAGTTGCAGGTACAAAATACCCCACTGGATCAGTACCCAGAAAAAATTGTGTTCAAATCATGGTGTTGCTTATGGGTATCTTATTGTGTGCAGTTCTTGCCTTCCTTTGCCCAATATTCCCAGTATTGCTCCTTTGCCTCTGTGCAAATATAATGTTCACATTCAGAAGACATAAACCAAACTGTGCTCATGAGAGTCTTGAATGGCCTAGTGATGACAGCCTAACCAGAAAGTATTGGTGTTCTAAAGTGTCATTTAGAGAATGGCCTCATTAAATTCTTCTTTAAGAGTCAATGCATTAACAATTTTTTTTCTTTCCTTTATTGCAAGCAGTAAAATTACTTTAGAGCAGCTCACTTTTCTTAATATACTTCTCAAGATGAGCCAATCTTGTAAGCTACAAGTTGTCATCAGTACCCAATGCCAGTGAATTTGGCCAAGGGAGCTCAGTGATTCTGCAGACCAAGGACTCTACTGGGAACTGTCTTTCAGTTACGGTTTGTCATTTGTTTACTTTCATAGGTTATTAACCAACAGCATGGTATCGTGTGATTCTGAGTTTCTGTACTTTTTTTTTTTCAGGGCAAGTACAGTCAATAGTCAGTTTTGTGTATTCAATATTTAGACTGTATAGTGTAAAAGGCTGACAAAATGCAACTTGTCTTACAGCGCTGGTGTGTGCCACCTATTATCTGCTAAAGGAAATAAGGATGCTGAACTAGATAAAAATGACCTGTGGTTTAGTTTTGCAATTGTTTTTAATCGCCTGTTACTTCATTGCCCAAGGTCAGTCTTGTCAGGCAAGTGGACCAAGAGTTCTCTAGAGTAACATAAAACCATTAAGTTGTTCTTTGATCTTGCACCTTCTTTAAAACCTTTTAATCAATTAACCATGAAGCTACTCAGCTTGTCTTATTTCCTGCACATAAAACTACTTTGGTCGAGCTGACACGTTACTACATTATAGATCAAAGATCGAAGGAAACTTCACATCCAACCAGGATAATTATGTGGAATTTTTCAGAATCTGTTATTTACGTTCTCATGCCTCAGATGGAGGAAAACAGCATTTTAATCGAGATGATTGAATTAAAGGATTCATGTGTATTTTAAAGGGTGGCTAAATGGGTTTGTGCATGATTGACCTTACACAAGGTGTGGATAGATTTCATGGCTAGGCTGCTGAGCCTCAACTGTCCATCTGTCCTTTGAGAGTACCCAGAATTGGTAATAATAGGAAACATGACCTGTTGGAACATAAACACTGATCTCTTGTTCAGGATGCCTTTAAATAAGAAAGATAATTTAAATATTGAATGTATTGTAATGTGATACAGATGGAAATCCTTTCAGACCAAGGATTAAATTTCATAACGGAAAGAATTGTGGTTTCAGGCTTGTAGGGTCACACTTCTGCAATCATTTGTGTGCACAAAATGCTTTTTTATCAAAAGCATGAGAGATACCTTCAATACTATGTTCTTATAGAAGTTATTATTTTCTAGTTATATGGAAATCAAAGTCTCTCAAAATATATACGCCATTCCTTATGGCCAAATGCTGGAATACACAGTCAGTTTCAATCAAGTCCTCCTTTGAGCTTCTGCCTTAAGTGGGACAGTGTCACCCACACCAGTCCAATGGAGCAAAGCATCTGCTCACTCGGATTTTGCTCAAGGCATATTCTGCACAACTGTTTCTTGTGGGATTGGTTTGTTGTCCTTCTGCTTGCTGATGCCAAAAGCAAAGATGGCCTGGTCCAGATAAGAGTGTCACCTAGTGCATGTGCATTGGTAGGAGGTAGAAATACCAAGAACTAGCATGATATCTGAAGAAAAACCTGGCCTTAGGGATTTGTTTAAACCAGTAAAAAAGCATTTTAGAAAGAATCCACTTTGTGAAATGATGGTGTAGGATAGTCTTCACAGACATCCCCTTATTCTCTGAAGAAGTATCTTGTATCTAGATTCTAGTTAAAAGTACATAGAAATAGGAACCCTTATAGCTGCTATAACTCACATTATTTTCATGCTAAATTTAAACCACACTGTCTTTGCAAATCTGTATTGATTTTCCTGAGTGCTACACTTCCTTCAGCTAAACAGCTCCCTGCTGATGTTTGTCATCTTCCTTTTAAGCTGAATTAAAAGAGAATGAACAAGTTTGTGCATGGCATGAATAAAATGCTCTTTGATAGATGTACTTCTTGTCTTCTGAACAAAGAAGAGTACATACAGCTTTTGGTACTAAGAATGAAATATTTTCCCTAATCTCCCGCTGTACCAATTCCTCGTTTAAGTCTAAATTAAAATTTCCCGGAAAAGGAAAGGATATGTGTGAAATTTACTTTTACATTTACCACTGCATTATATTTTTTGAGCTGGATTTAAGATTCAGTGGGGTGCTTTTCCTTTGGGATTTGAAAAGACACAGAAATCCAAAAGGAGTCAGTAGGAGGTTACGCTTGATTTTGAGCCTAAAGCAGTCCAAACTTTAGATTCTGTTGTTTGTTTTCTTTCTACCTCAAGCTATAAGTCATCCCAGATTCATCAAACTGTTTGCAAATCTAATCCAAGCTGGACCAAGTTACAGACTGGTCCAAGATGTAGGTTTATAGTAATGCCTGAAAACAGGAAAGACTTTAGATCAGAAAGGAAAAAGTATCTGATTTCATTACATGTGGCTTCAAGTTTCATTAGAAAAGGTTTTACATGGCTTTGATCCCCTAATTTGGCTAAAAACAAAACAAAAAAAGTGATCTCCCTGTGCACACAGCTATTTAAGTGCATGCATGTGACTAAAATAGATATGCTATACCTCAGTGAACTACAGTGTGCTCCGCACAGACACGCTGCATTTACATGAATAGAGTGCAAAGTCAAGATAGATTAGGTCAAACTTCCTCTCTGTCAGATACCTTGAATTCTTAATCATACCTGCTGCTGTTCAGAGCTGCTCAGGGGACCCAAAAGGCATAAACAAGTTCACATCCTGAAAAAAAAGTATGTAATTTCCACCCTTATATATGTGTGTGTGTATATATATATGTATACAAACACATACACACACACTCTAAAGAAAAGGTTTTACAAGAAGAATCTGTTTTCCATAATGCTTTCTTATGGAGCCACAATTAAGTGAGTCTTTAAAAGTGAGTATGAAAGAAATGACTCCACTAGAAGCAGTTTTACTACAATAATACTCACTTTATTTAATTTTTTTGGTTAAAGACCTCCTGTCTTTAATTTTTGACTGCTGTAGCTGAAAAGGAATTGCCAATTCTCTTTGCTCCTCAGGAGTTTGGAGAGCAGCACTGAGAAGCAAGCTCCCTCCCCACAAATCCTCAGCAGTGCTTACATGGGGAAGGGCAGAGCCAAGCGAGAAGGGCACAAAGGTTTTTCCAAAGTAACACAAGCAATGGCTCCTTTAGGCAACACGCTGGAGGACGGACCACTGTTCCAAATCCCAGTTTGGTGCACTGAAACCATTAACTCCTTTTTCTAGCAAATAGAAGTTGTAGTGGCTACAGGCCAGCTAAGTTGGGTTTACAGCTGCTTTGCATCACTGAAACAGCATGAAGCAGCTTGAACCTACAGTGAATCTGGCCCTGGATGTCTTAAATCTGTAATATTTTCTTCTCTCTGGTTTAATACCGTTGTTTTTCTGCATTTTACAAACCTGTTCGTTACCATGTGAAATTCAAATGGACTGTGGTCACTTCTGCTAAAAGAAGTTGTTCCCTGAATGGTTCTTTCACGTCAGCATGAAGTGGTGGTAGGATGACTTCTGTGGCTGGCCACTACTTTCTGTGCTATAAGTGTCCTTTCTACAAAATCCTGAAAGTACATGACCGCATCTGTTACCCATGACCAATTGCAACAATTAAATCCCTTTGTGTTCACTGCCCAGCAATTTGATATAGCCAGAGCTGGTTTCTTTTTATCATTCTTATTTTGCAGGCACTCATACCTTACCTATTTGCTTGTTTATTCTTTGTTCTCTTAGATAAAAAAAACAAACCGGGGCATCCTTTTTTTGTTGTTTGTTGCTAGCTTTTGAGTGTGATTGCTGAGCAGATTTTCAGTTAGGTATAGGTCTCTTTATCCTTCCTTCTATTTAACCTTAAGTTACACACACTTTTCAGAATGAAAATGAAGAAGCCTCATTCTCCATGTCACACACAGAGTGGAGATTTCATTACTTAACTATTTTGTGAGCCACCATTTGTGCTGATTGACACAAAAACTTTGCTTTTACAGTTTAATAAATAATACTTGGGGGTTCTTTAAATGCTTAAATATTAATTAGCTGCACAGTGGTCTTCCCATTGCCAGTACAGTGTTTTGCCCCCACCAGATTCCTCCGGTTATCTTAATGAAGGTACACACAGGAAGGTGATTGCTGTGACTTACTTTAAAGGGAAGGAAGAGGTGTCTCCTCTGGGAGGGCTGTGGGAACGGCAGGCGCAGCTTGGTCCAGAGCTGGCGGGTGGGAAGGTGGGGGACGCAAATAGTGTCTGAAATGCTTGGAGCTGGAGGGCAGGGGCGAATGCCAAAGGCTGGCCTGTGGTTTGTGATAATGGATGATGAAGACTGTTTTGATCAAGTGAGACTTAACAAACCTTTTGCTTCTCATTTTTAAGCTACTTTGCAAAGTTTTTCATTAGTTTATTACTATTACTTTTTTATTTATGGTAATACTAAATCTTTTTCTGCAGTGGAGTCTATGCAGTGCCACATGGTCTCAGTGTGGACATTCAGACACAGAAACATGCCCAAACCTTCCTCTCCACAAAAGGTGTATTAGACTCAGGTAACTGTTAGGCCCCTTTTTCTTCCTTCTCTAGCCCTGCATTAATAATTTCTAGGGGTGTACTTGGAGGCTGCTTAATAGCTTTGTTCACTAATCATGTAACTGTTTGTTCAGCAAAAAAAGAAGGTAACAACTAATGAATAATAACTTCTGCTTTCTCTGAGAGTTTAGTACAAAATATTTTCGATATTAGACCTGTGTGTCTTCTGTGGTCAGTTTTATTTACTGTTGACATTGACTCATGTCCTTACCTTTCCTCTACAGAAGAATCAGACTGTACAAAAATGTGTGAACTGATGTGGAAGGACATCCAATCAGAAAAAACAGGAGAGAGAACAGGCAAACTTCAAACCCTTTAAACTTGCTATTTCAAAACAGCAAGCAACTTCTAAAGCACAGGTCAGCTGGTACCGCTCTTATTGCTGTTACCATAGCAGAAACACAGAAATGTGATTAAATAAATAAAGCTAATCAGAAGCAAAAGAACAAGTTTGCAGTAAAAACAGCTCAAGTTAACCTATTCTCAGAGGACTTTGAAAGAAAACATACTTCTAAAGATGTGCTGTGAAAGATTTTAGGCACAGCTGCAGGAAAAAAAAGGTATCCTTTCCCTCTCTTTAGGAGGATTAAATCTGTCCTGGAAATTAACCAAAGTGGACAAATGGACCATCATAAACAATGAATTGAAGCCCAGAATGTGAAAAACTGTGAGAAAGAAGAAAAATCTCCTGGAAAAAGACTACTGGATCTTTTTAAGGAACTTTAATGACAGAGTAAGCAACCCAGGCACATTAATTCTATCTTTACTTGTCTCTTGTGATATGAATAGTATCCTAAAAGGAACTGAAAAAAAAAAAAAAAGTTCTAGCAGACAAAACCAGATAACAGTTCCCCTGGTCTGAGTCTATAAATCCATAAAATATGTAAATTTATATCAATCTATGGATGTCAGACTGTTCCACAGGAGGTAATGTAGTATTTTCCAAATTATAAAGGACATGAAAATGTGTAGCTGGATTTGTAACCCATCTCTTCTTCTTCAAGGCAGGTCGTCTGATCCCTCTACAAATGTTAAGGAATACCTAAAAAAAGAAGAAAAAAAAAAAAAAGTCTTAATCTCCTGGTTGTAGTACAGGGCACCACTGAGGCTCCATGTTTAGAAGTGAAGGCGTTTACCTCTGAACTGGAATGAAATAAAAGGATGGAGCTATAAAGAGCAGAAAGCTTTACCAATATCAACATTTTGAAATTAAGCTGTGGATCTGGGAGGCAGTTTTTAAGTCTGTTCCCATGGCCGAGCAAAATTCCTGCAGCATGGGTGTCATGCTGCAGAGCTGGAGCACATTTGTGGAGACTGTGGATAGCCAGAAGTCTTGCTGTTCAGCGAGATGACTGTTTTTTCTCAGCCTGACAAATGACATGCAGGACTGACAGAATACTTCTCCTTTGCTGGCCATCACCCCTACGGACACTGGCCAGAACAGCAGCAGCAGGAACATACCCTCCAACTCTGATTTAATCACATGGAGCCCAGGAGACTAGTGAATAGAGCTGTTAACTCTCTGTTCGGTTTGCTTTTCCCATCTGTGTTTTATTAAACCGAGAGCAAGATTTATTCACTTTTTTAACATCAGGAGCTGTTGGTGTCCAAGATGAAGGTTGATGTTAAGGTATACATACACAGTTTAACCTGGCTATGGGCCAAACAGGCCTATGATTTCCAGCCTAGACAATTTATTTGCAAAAGGACACAAAATCCCTCTGCTGTCAGACATTTCTGAAAGGATGAGCACAACGACTTCCCGCTCTCCCAGGAACACAATACATAAAGAAGAGAGTAAAACAGTAGGCTCTCCAGGATAAGCCAGGCTCTCCAGGCATGCAGGCAAACACTTCAGTTTTACTTTACTCCTGACAGCCCCTACATAGTCACAACTACCGATGATTTTCTGATTTCCACTCCAGGAATCTTAAACAGATTGGAGATACCAGCTCAGAGTATAAATATTTCTTTTAAAAGCCAAGAATCCTGAATGGCTCAGCTGGTGAATTGCACTTTATGGGAACTGAAATGATGTGCCAGGCTCTCCACTCTAAGGTGGGATGGCTGAAGCACAGACACTCGCATGTCTAATAAGCTACTGCAAGAGCAACGCTCACTTCTAGGGAGAAGGAACCAAAAGATGGGATTTCGAACTGCTTTGAAAAGATATACTTTCCCGCAAACAATAGGGTTAACTCAAGCTAGAAAGATCAAGTGTGTGCTTTTCAGAACTGTAAATAACTTTCTTTTAAATACATATGTTTCAAGCAATAACAGATAAAGCTCCTAAAATACAGAGCTTCAGTGCAAACAGCCTCCAACATTCTTGACGCTTTTCCAGAACTTCTGGGCATTTTCTTCTTAACAGCAAGCTCCTTTCCAAAATACACCCCTCTCCCCCTTGTCTCTTAATCATCCCTTATCTTGTCAAAACTAGTGTGGTGACATCCACTTTCTCTAGTGCCTTGCTACTATTCCTGCAAGTACATTGTGGATCATCAGGCCTGCCAAATTTGTTGTTTACAAAACCTCTGCATTCTGGTCTTTCCAGGAAAATGGCTTCATAACATAATACAAATATCATATTGACTGTGGCGCCTACACAGAACATCATCATATTACAATGATTCTTGTACTACTAAGCCTCACGGTATCCCCATATGGCAATAAAAAGTAATCTGAATATGAGACAAAGTTGTTATTACAGTAGAGCTTAGAAAACAAACTGTATCTCTTGAAGATTATTCAAAGCCCACCATTGGTTTGCTTAACACAGTATTTCTATCAGTCACATATCTCTTTTCCCCAGAAACTTTAATACAAGTTGCAGAATCTGGTACCATGGGTGATAGTTCCTGTTCTGAATGGACTTTCAATGTTAATAAAAAGCCAAATACTTTTGTTACTGTTTCATTCAAGAGAATGGTCTTTTTTCTGTGCTCTTTCACATTTTTATCATCTGTGAGATGACAGTAGGAGCTGTGCATGAGCCAGTACAAATTAAGCAGTATTCATGTGCTTTCTCTTTTATAGCCTTTAAGAATACTGGCAGAAAATTATGGAATCTGCAAGTTTCAGTTTTCTTGGTTTCTGATGAAAAAAGAATTTGAATTATATGCAGTGTAAAGTCAAAGTGGGGAACTTGGTCACTGTACTGAATCATATCCTTCAGACCCAATGCTATTTATGCATTTTATTCAACACATTAAAAGCAGACTGTATGAGAGCGATTCCTAGAGCAGGCAGCAGATCCTAGGAGAGAAACCTGAGCACTATGTTAAAAGCTGCATAACTTAAGGTATGCTTTTGAATGAAAACCTAAGTGTTTGGAGCATTCTGCACTGAAGTAAATTCTCAATGTGTAGCTATGCCGAGAGCTACAGTTTGCTTAAGGGAACTGTATTCCTTTTGGGGAATACAGGTACAAGGCTGTCTACTATAGCAATATTACAAGAAATTTGATTTAGGCACGAGAAAGGTGACAGGGTAACCCATCCCACTGAGAAAGTAATCTCTTGTCATGCACAGTGGCACATCTTGTCCATGCCTGAGGATTTTCCGTGGTGAGAACACAGGGCTGATCAGGATGCTAAGGTGAGCTGAGTCACTGTTTGATGTAGGTGCCTTATAGTCCTCCAGAGGAGGACTATATTTTTCCCTTTTTTAACATTTGTTTTGTTCCTTTTTTTAATTCTTAAGTTCTTCTTTGATTCTCCTTAGAGACTACCAGAAGACCATGTCTTGACGGCCTCGGGATCACCAGTAGCTGTTAGCATTGCTTGAATACCAGTGCATGAGTGAATGGATTCATTTGCATGAATACCAGTGCTTGAATACCATGTCAGCATGAGGACAGAAAGTAGTCCAGCTCCAGATATGTGGTACAGTGATTTTCACATACAGAGAAAAATAATATTGCTTATCTAAGAATGCTATATAAGTACTGTTATGCAAAAAAATGCTTCTTTTTCCCTACTTACAGAATATTATTTAGGAGTCATAGAAACGGCAAAGGTGGCCTCATGCTAAAGGCTGTTTCATTGGATATTTAGACAAATTCAAAAGTACACTACGTAAAATAAGTACAGAAGTATCTGTAAAACTTATATTAAAGAAGAGAAACCTGGTTATGTATAATCTCATCCAATTGCTTAAATTTAAGTACCAAGAGTAGTGAAAATGAATCCCTCTGAAGAATACAATTACTTGTTAAAACAACTGTCAAATTGCCATTTGTATAAACATTAAAATATTAGGATAGACTCAATTTGCCTCTTCATGCAGTGTACTTTATTTATAAGTTTTGTTAATTTTGTTATGAATTCAGCTGTGTTTGTAATGAACCAACATTTTCAGATGTCAATGCCTGTAGGTGTAATAATCCCAAGTTAATTCCTTATTCAGATTTTTAGCAATGAATACATAGATCTAGGGTTGGGTTTTATTCTGTTTTTAGCAAATATTCTTTGCAACTACAGATGTTTAACTAAAGGCTGTTAGACAATTTGAACTTCTCAGAAGAATACAAATAAAAGCTGTTAATGAAGTAAATATCTGTTTAATTTACAAACATCAGTAGCATTACTGATATCAGTCCAAATAAGACAAAGCACACTGCATTACACATGTACATCTAACTTTTTGTAAAAAAAATAATAAAATAAAATTGAAAAACATCTGCATTTTTACAGGGTACCCTGGGTTTTACTGAAAGAAGAACACAACCCACTATTGATTACCAATTCTACATCATAATTTAGCAGCAACATGTTAACATGGGGAACATTAGGGCAGTAAAGTAGTTCTATTATTGGGGGAAAGTCACAGTTCTTGATAGCACAGCCTTTTTTTCTCTTTTATAAAAAAGGTAAAGAGCTCCATGGGAATATTAATTTATAAAGATCTACCTTCTAATGTCATTTTCTACACGCCACCTTATTTTCTGTAAGTACTGTATATAGGGAAAATTACCTTCTCTACAATTGTCACCTAGTGTAAAGACATTTGCTGTCATACATTACAGGTTCTTGGAAGGTGTCCTGAATATCTGCTCTATGTGAAAACTGCAGATTGTCATCACTTTCAGATTCAGTGACACCAAGTGGTCAGATTCTAAGGAAAAGAAAAAGGGAAGGGGAGGAAAAACCAGACTGAAAACATTTACCCCAAGACGACATGCTACGTTAGTTCTATTGCAAAAAATCCTGATTTTTAAATCCTTTTAAAAAACAAAATAAAAAAAATAAAAAAATACTGGGACAAATATAAATTAATATATATTAAAGCACTGAAAAACAGTAAAAGGGATGATCTAAAAGGGTTAAGTACAATGTACTTTGATACAATAAATATTTCTTAATGAAACTGAATACTGTATAGAGTTGTTTAGAACTCATAGAAACAGAAATCCATATTATTACTAATTTATCCATCAATAATCTATTTTTATCGTCCCCAAAACATTTATATTACAAAAAATTAATACTGGAAAAGGGCAGATAAACACTTTTTATGCTTCTTTTGTTAACATGCTGACATAAAAGTATACATCATCAGGAGATTTCAGGATTATAGTATATTCTCATATCTCCCATTTCCCATCCATTAAATGGGACCCCATCTTTTCAAGATGCTTAATAATTCAAAAAGATAAAATGTATTTCATACAATTGTTATTTCTGTATAATCTGATTCTTTCCACTCATAATGCTTCCTCATCCATAGGCAAGTGATTGGTATGGTCTGTCAAGACAATAAAATATACTGATATGAAAGTGAAAAAAACAAGCCTCATGTTCTGGTCAGTATTTCATCTCTGAGCTGTTAAGTTGAAAGTCACATGTGTATAGTGTCAGTGTATCTTCAGCATGTTATAAAGAAGAATCCATGTTAAAAGCAGTTAAAGTTTCCCATCTCTGTTGCAATGTTACCAGGTCTTTTTTTATTTTTCTTCAAAGCTCCTCTTGGGTATGAGAAGTCTCAGTTCAAGCACTTGAATCTTTTTTCAAATGAAGAAAAAGTCTTTATTCTCATAATAAAAATAAGTCTGTTCTGTATTTTACAATATATTTCAAATATTTCCACTATGAAGCATTAATTAGTCCGACACGGTCAATAAGTATACAACATTTTCAAAAGACAAGTGTGACAGGAACACTTAGGAGGGACAATTTGTACAGCCACACTTCACCACTTTTTCAACCTCGTCCACAAATGACGACCCGTCAGTGCATTCAAAAGAGTATTTCCGTCTCTTGCTCCTTAGTGGTCCACAGCACTGCCCGGTTGAACATCCTCCTTTACATTCTAGTCTCGATA
This sequence comes from Mesitornis unicolor, assembly GCF_000695765.1. Classification (NCBI taxonomy): domain Eukaryota; kingdom Metazoa; phylum Chordata; class Aves; order Mesitornithiformes; family Mesitornithidae; genus Mesitornis; species Mesitornis unicolor. The sequence continues at coordinate 22,562 of NW_010202442.1, forward strand.
CCTTCTTGGTCGTCTGGCACGCAGCATACCCTTGCTGCTTTTGGTAGTAATCTCGGATTCGTTCCCCTCGACAAGAGATTTCTGTAGAAAGCAACATTTAAAATAAGAGACATGCTTCTGAGACACAGGTCAAAGAATGGTTGACATCACAAAGGAAGATGCAGTGGTTTTAATTGCACTTGGGATTGATATTTCAAAGTTTGACTCAGACTGTATACTGGAAACTAGTGGTTCCACCAAACATAGTTTGATTAATGCTGAGTTTTATTTCCTATACCTCCTATTTTCAGCAAAGTTTATATTATGTATATGTAAACCATAAATACAAAGCTATTACAATGACAAGAAAATTGGAAACTTAAATCTTTTCCTCTTTTATAAAAATACACATCTTCTGTTCCTACATTGCTTGCAGCTGGTTCTATTTACCATAGGGAAATGTTTCAGAGAGCATGCAATTTAATTTATTAGACCTGGAGTTTAATATTATTCAAACTGTTATTTAATACAAGTTACATTCCACTAACTTCATAAATTACTGAAGTATAAAATCAGCTAAAAATGAGACATCTGTTAAAAGTGCTGCAACTAAATTCTTCTATTCTATTCACATCTATGTACAGTACAAAATAAATGCCATCTGGGGTAAGGGAA
>NW_010202442.1:23246-32208 GCF_000695765.1 Mesitornis unicolor
GGAGAGTTTTGATAGGCAAAGGAAAAAGAAAAAGGTAGGGGGAGAAGTCATCCTGTTTTCATCCATCTCACCTGCATAATTCGCTGTGATAAATCAGTTGAAGCTGAGAGGTCAAAAGTAGAGTTTGTGATAAAACTAGGAGCAGAATCATTGGATTTGGCTTCTCAGTTGCAGAAGGCAGAGAAACAATAAATACAGAAAGATACAGCAGGTAAAATGTAATAGTTAAATATAGTAAAAATTGTGTTTCTGAATAAAGGCAAAAAAGAGAAATGTTTTCACAGCAAAACATTTGATGAAAAAATCCTCAAAATGTAAACAAATTCATGGGAAAAGTTTGATTTTTCTCTCACCAAGATAAATTCTTATGGAAGAAAAAAAAAAAGCAACATATGTGTGTGTTGTGGGGAAAAAAAAGTTGGTAATGTTTTTGGCTGTTCATGTTTTAATAAGAAAACCTCTTTTCTAAGACCAAAACAACAACATGATTTGGAGGGTTTTTTTTACCTTTATCACAACTGTCGCCCGTGTATCCGCTGCTGCATTCGCAATATGGTTTCCCAAGTCCTGAAAGCCTGCATTTGCCATGTTTACACCTGATGGACTGGCAGGGGTTAAACAGCATTTCCTCTTCATCACAGAGGACTCCCCCATGTCCCTGCAGGCATTTACAACTGTATGAAAACGCATTGATCGGCAAGCAGGTACCATGCACACATCTACAGGGGAAACAAGCCCAAGAGAATAAAAATAAATCATTCATCAAAGTTCAAACTAAGCAACATTAACTACAAATACTTTGGACTGTACTCAGAAGAAATTGCTTTAGTTTCTAATGGACTTTTTCAGTGAGATGCAGTGAAGTTGTTTATAATTGGTATGCAGGTTTCCACAATCCAAGCTGCAGTACAGAAGTCTATCTCACCAGAGAGCAGCCACTGTAGATGTGTTATGGAAGACTTTCACAGGCCACAGTTATTAAAACCAACATTTCCTGTCTGCCTAAATTTTCAGCATGCTTTTCAGAAGAACACAGCAAAATCAAGCGCAAATGTAATCCACTAGAATTAAGTAGAGAAAAACTACTCTCACCTGAAACTCTAGTTCTTGTGTCATTTAAAAAAAAAAATTGCCACTTATAAAGTATGGGTGTCCCAGCACAAAGAGAGGTCAGAAACTTCCTAACTGAAAATATCTGATCCAGCAACAGCAGTTTCTAAGCTGAACACATGCTCTTCCATCGTATACATCAGTCTGCATTGCCAACTGCCAGTAGCATGGTCATATAATGTATGGGGCGGGTCTTCACTTCCCTGAAAGCGAACAGCACTCATCTAATACTCTTGCACAAAAATCACATGAGATGAGGCTGCATATTATCAAGTCTCACTCAAGTGATTAAACTAGCTGCTCTCTCAGTTGAGCTTTGGTAGACATTTGTGTCAGGCTCAGATCTTCTTGTCAAACAAAAAAACGCTGTGAGTTAAGCTGTTACCTGCTGATGTACAATAGTGTAGGAACACATAGCTGGTTTTATGTCTCAAGAGATACATAGTGTTTCCCAAAAAGGAGGATGTTCAATTACATGTTCCTACATGTAAGCTGAAGATCAGGGGAAATTAATCTTCTGAAAACATCACCAATGTCTTGGAATAAAATCACTTCCCTTTGTTCATTTGGTGTCACAGGGTCTATAACTTTCTTCCTAGAAATACTGTTTTTTTCTTTAACTGTTGTCTTGATACACAAGTTTTCTACCTACATACTGTTTCCTAGGGAGACCACAGTGAAAATTCCTCTGTACGAACAATGCCATCCTGACAATCAAGGTCACAGTCACCCTCCCTAATGTTTCTCCCTTCTGTGTCGTTAAGATCTCTGAGCCTACAACCTCCCTAGTAGGTTGTGGCAGCCAGTAAGAAAATTAAAAGCTTTAGATTAAAAAAAACCAAAAACTCATTCAATCTAAAATGAAATCTTTTGTTTCAAGAAGAAGATGGCAAAAATTAATATAAAATTGCATTTCATATTAAAAGAAGTGTTCTGTTAAGAATAATGTCGAATTTTGAAATTAGTTAGATAACACAGTCTGCATTTCTGGAAACTTTTTGCTTTGTACTCTACTTCTTCAGTACAGTAAGAAACTTGGTAAAATTGAAAAGAATGCACAACGCTTTTTAACTTTAACAACTTAGTAGGAAACTGCAAACTTGGAGAAAAAGGAGTATGGGAAGTCATCAATATTTAAATGGAAGGTGCAACACATAGCCTCTATTCACATATCCAGTTTGGGTTTAAAAACTGCAAATATAAAACTTTACTAATAGCTTAAGCATCTCCAACTTCCCTATTATGCAAGAGTCTGTACTTTTGAAGCAACTATGTTCCCTAAAAAATTCCAAATTTTTCCTGTGGTTGAAGTCTGATATTCCAAGACTATTAGATTAAGTAACTCAAAATTGAAGGCTTAGACACTATCACATGGCAGATAGCTTTCATTTAGTTTTCATTATGCTTAGCATTTGATCTGTTCACCATTTATGTAACAACTACTTTTAGGACATCTGATATATGAAGTTACTCAGGTGACAGTGACACCATGTCATGTTCTGTACAGACTGTTTTAGATACCAAAGTAATCTATGTCAGGATATTTAGTAAAGTTCTGGTTGACTTAGAAGATGATCAAATCTTAGCTAATGCAAATTCTCATAATTTTGCTTCCACCTGTTCTTTGAATCCCTGAATTTCATCTTCAGACTGTACTGAGAGGAACATCAAGCTAAGTGCAAACTCTTCAACACAGTTTCATCTATCTAATTTTAGGTACCTATGTCAGGCATCCAAGTTAGATGTATAATTGCCATAAAATCCCCACACAGTCATGGAAACAAATGAGCTTATCCAGAGGGTGATTAGACCACTTGAGGTTTAATTTACTCTTTAGAAACTTGTTTATGCCTTTACTGACTATAAAGCAAACTTTGGTTACTATGTTCCTAAGTTAAGCACCTAGATTTAGGTAAAATAAATCTAAGCCTTAAGCCTTTCCATGGTGTGCAGGGATCTCTAAAAGATCCCAAACATTTCTGAAACAGAGATCACAGTGACAAGTCTGTTTCTTACATAAAGTGGAAAGTTATACTGTATTAGATGGACAAAATGCATCTATTCAGTAGACAGAATTTAAAGATAAATCCAGAAATACAGAATAAAATTCCCGAGGAACTAAAGAACAACAAAACTCTTCTTCAATCCACATAAACAATTTTGGTTTGTTTTTCTCTTCTAAAGGCTTACAGCACTGTATACAGCTGAAACAAAACAAATACTTGCAAGAGCTAACAAAATACTAATGTTCTCACTTAATTCTGTCCTTGATATTGGCTGTATCTGATACTTGCCGAGTTCTGTAATTTACTGCAAAAACCATTCAGTTTGGGTGCTGATGTGTGTAGAACCTACACAGATCTAATTTTTCAAGGACACTCCAAGGAAATTCTTTAGGTTTTTCTATTATAGAACTTGACGGTTGCAGTTCCATTTTGGTTTTTACTCCTCAAGTATAAAATGGATGTGTGATAGATATCCCATTTGTATTTTTTAACCTGCTGTGTCTTCCTTTCTTTATCTTTTAAGCTACTGTGAAAGAGGACAGGGTAAGAAAAAGACCCATAAACAATGACGCGCTATAATGATATGCCTTGAATATTCACTGCTGTAGCTTTGGGTAGAGTTCAAAACTTTATAGTGCTAAGAGTCCATAACCAATGTAAACAATGCTAACTGCATTGTAAAGCATACTAACTGGTATACAAAGCTTTGAAAGGTCAGACTCTCCACACACACTTTGCGAAAAGATCACTTAAATGTGGTTTTATATCGAAGTGAAAATCGTCTTAGAATCTCTTAGCAAACTCAGGCCACTGGTTCTCAAAAGTCAAAATATATGTAGGCCAGAGCACTGAAAAAGCAGCAGCCAAAAATTCAAGCAGGCTCACTTTACCAAAAAAAAAAAATCAAAAAATATTTGCCAAACTGTAGTAAGGACAGTGGTAAGGGGAAACAGAATGACATCTTGTTGCCCATGACTAACAAATTCCGAAGAACTTTGAACTTCCGAAGTTTCTGATCTTGTGCTGGGAAGCCATGAACCAAAAAACTGAATCTGTCTCTATAGTAAATTTAAAAGATGAATATGCATAGATATCAATACTCTCATATACACTTATATACATCTCTTTCGCTCTCTCTCTACACATGTATATACACAACCCTCTCTATAAATCTACATAAAATATCCAGCGTGAAATGTTCTAGTCAAATCTTAAGCAAAAGCACATAAAGGTAGAAATCTATTTTCCTGCTAAAACCTGGGGTACTGTGAAAATATAAAAATACTAGATATATGTATTGTAACAGGATTTTGAAACGCATTAGAGAATATCAATAGTAATAATAATAATAGTAATAATAATAATATTAGTAATAATAATAATAGTATTTCCTCATTCTGTACAATTATAAATAAGCAAATAGAATTTTTTTTCCATCTGAAATTTCCTTTAAATTATTTTTGTACCAAGTGTCATACTAACACCTACATTGGTGTAGTTCATTACAGAAGTAGCCCATACAAAAGTATTTAAGAGCATATCCCAGGCTTTAGGCAGAACTTCTCTGAATTGTGTGTATGCGCACCCCTAAAGTGGGGACTTTTCCTCATTAAGTTTATGGAGAGAATATACTACAACCTGGGTGCTGTTTTCACTTTTACTTGCCCAGGATATTTTGTTTCTTGCTTTAAAAAGTATGAACTTTTATGAAAATATACATAACACAGGACTTATATGCATATTATACTACTGTTCTGACTTGAGGAATGACATACTTATTTCCAAGACATGGGTCATTAGTTTGCTGATCACAGAGGGGTCCAGTCCATCCTCCTTCGCACTCACAGGAAAAGCCTGACTGGCTGGTAGCATGGCATGTTCCATGCACACAAACTTTCTTATGACAAGGCTCACAACCTGGCAGAATTCCCACTTGCAGCGGCACATTTCTGAAGTCCTGGAGTTCGCTGTTGATATACAGGTTACGGATGCAACCATGAAAGCTGGTGCCGTTCTGCCCTGGAGACTGGCGTAAAGCTGCTATGTTGTTTTTCACAGGCATTCCTAGGAAATTAATAATAGCAAATAATTAATGTAATCTTTGGTACAACTGTCTTTACCATCTTTCCTATTTTTCAAACATTTTAAAAGAAATATTTCTTTTAATTAATTATTCTTTGATGTTTAGCCTACAACCATGAGCAATAATCTAGTATTTGGAAATTGTCCTGGTTGTCAAGCATGCATGTAAACCACCTCCAGACCCATAAGTCTCTAAGTCTTGATACCGGAAGCTCACAACAGTGAAAAGGTTCAGATACATGCCTGTTTTTGACCTAGTGCAATTAAGTCCAGGACAGTAAGTAGTTTCTGGATCATGAAAAATCAAAAAGTTTAGCAGTTGATACATGATTTTTTGTAGGCTGCTACGATACTCAAATCCAGAAGAATTTAGTAGGACCAGCTCATCAATTTGAAGCTGGGTGACATATTTCAAATGTGAACTTTTGCTAGTGAAAATTCTTCGAAAGAAGCTCAATAGGAGGATGTTCCATGACTTTGAAAAATATTTTTGTCTGAAAAACAGATCAATGAAAAAAGCCACTCATAGTTTGCTATTAAATTTTAAAACAAGAATAGTCAATAATAACAATAATTCAACATCAAAATACTTATGTGGAGATATTTCTAGATAGTGCGGATGCCCCTGATGTTGGCCATTTTCAGAATAATTCCTCTGTTGTAGTCTATAATTGCTACAGGTGTAATCAGCTCTGGAGGTGTATGTAATGCAGTTATCCTGTTGTGATCAGGTAATAATTTAAGACAAATTCAGAATGAACATTACTATTAAATATTGTTTCCCTGTAAAAATGAAGTTTCTTCAACTCCTACCCTCTGCTTTCTTTTTATTTTTCTTTTTTTTTTTTATTTAATTCTTTTTAACCTACTGTCAACATGTTGGCCTGTATTAGTTAGTCCTTAAGATATTACATTCAAATAATTAATACACAAATGCCTAAATACCTCCTGAGACTAATAAGTAAAGGAAATCAAAGTGCACTGAGCATTAGAAAAGGATCTGTTTATCTGAAAATAAATATGCTTATCAGCTGCACAGGTTTATTCATAGGCAAAATTAACAATTTTCATTCTGGTACTTAGTTACAGAGGTAACGTTCTGCATGGTTGCTCCTTAACCACGTACACTGATACTTCTAATGTTTTATATAGTTACTCTGAACAGTTAAGAGTAGTGCAGAAGTGCTATGCAACCTAATGAAGTAGAATTGCCTTTAATTTAGAGGTTATTGCAATTTCATTTGTGCTAAGCTTCAGTGATTATAGAAATGAACAGCATTGCATCGATACTGCTGAAGAGCCTAATCTTCTTTGATATTCTCAGTTAAGTAAAGTAGGCTTGGGACTATTATATTAAGGGACTCAGAGTGCAAACAATCATTATTTTCCATTTCCTCAAAACTATTTGCCATACTCTCAAAATCTATGGACAAGGCAGAGTCATCAAGGCTCTTCACCCTGATGCCTCCTTTGAAAGCAACACTCAGCAGATGTTTAGGCATATGGCTTGAAGTATGTAACAGTAGAAGGAATGCACTGAGTCGAACCATTGTAAAAATAAAAGCTGCAAAAAACTAAGTACACTAATGCAATGCTAAACTAGATGTTACCCTTCTAATTGTCAGGAAATTGAGATACTATTTCTGGGAATCATGTAAGCACGTATCACACCAGATAATATGAGATATATCACATGTAGTTCAGAGAATTTTTTTGTCTATGATCTCTAATACAGAAGACATTTGGAAACACAATGCAAGCATATACACAAGCTTTTAGCCTATACACTTTTTGTTTCTCCTAGCAAGTTACCAAGTGTTAGAAGGCCAAAGTATATGCAAAAGCAGCTTATATTCTTCAGCAGTATTTCTAAGATGATTTTGAGGTAAAGGTTCTTTATCAGTTAGGAAAGAACTGCCATAGAAATAGTGCAAACAAATATTTCAGCTCTTTTTTTCTGAAAGGTAAGAAAGTAGTCCCCATCCTCCTTTAACCTTTTGGTGACTGAACCTGACTACAGGTGAATTGTCAAATTACTGGTGAAGGAGGCAAATAGTAAGACCATTGTTAATTAACAGTCATACAGTAACACTGTCAAAATGAGCATCTTGTTCAGAAGCTGCAAGAAAAGAGCAGGTACAAATGAAAAGCTGCTGATGCCCTACCTGTCTCAGAAATGGACTTCCATGAAACAATGTGGCACTTTCAACTAGTAAAATATGCTCTATTCTCTGAGACAAGAATGTAAAGTATCAGTGAAGTCTGTGACCTCTTTGAAGAGTTTTTGAGAAGAAACAGATTGTCCCTTAAGACTTACTACAAAAAGCCATGGTCTTTCAATATGATTTACTGAAATCTGTTATAGAGAGACTGAAAAATATCTAGTGTGTGTATTCTGACCACAAGAGAAAACCATACATTTGGAAAAAGTTTAAAAAAAGAGTATAAATAAATTAGCCCACTTTCTGTAAAAATAAAGTTAAATTACCCCCTCAAAACCAACCCAAATATTGTGATCCAAAAATAAATTTGTCATAAAAAAACAGGGGACGGAGGAAGAGAGTGAGAGAGAGAATAAGCTAGAGACAGAAAGCCATACAAGGGCTTTCTGTCAAGTCTGAATTTCATCCTGCCAGCTGAGGTGATGCTTAACAGAAATGCCATTTTAACAGGAAGATGATAAGAGTAAGTGTAAGCTACATGATGATATAGGTGTCAAAGTAAGACTTTGGCAAAGATAAAAATACTGCATAAAATCCTAGTCAGAATTTGAGTTCTTAACTGATGGAGATGTGTGATTGAATTCTCTAAAAATTCTAGATATAGTTGGATAAGAAAAAATTCAATGAATCTCAAAAAGATGGGTAATATAAAGATATAAGAGTGAAAGTTAACTGTCACAAGAATTTTAAAGATCATAAATAGATAAACATAGATAACAGGAAAGTTTAAGAACTGAATATCAACCTACTGTGGGTTTTTTTTTTCTTTATTTTGTAATAATGTGCTTCTAATAGTGGGTTTTATTCTGCTTTGGACCAAAATTTCCTATGACAGTGGAAATAATTGTCTGCTTGAAGCTTGAACGAGAAGAATAGAAATAGAAGGAACACAGGCCCCTTTCTAAAGAATATGCACTAGACTCCTGCTCTTGGGAATCAAACCACTGAAGGAAAAGTTTTCTTCCAAAAATTATTTCTTCTGATACTTCAAAATACTGATGCAGATCTGTAAGGTGAAGAAGCAAGGATGAGAACCACATGTCAAAGACCAACAAGTAAGTGTTAGCACTACACAGAATAAATGTTTATAGTTGACAATCTAGCCTCATTTCATTATAAGGTGCCCATAACGGAGAGGGGGAATCATTCTGCTCTAAGCTCACAGAATCACAGAATATTAGGAGTTGGAAGGGACCTTGAAAGATCATCCAGTCCAACCCCCCTGCCAGAGCAGGATCAGCTAAACTAGGTCACACAAGAACGCGTCCAGGCGGGTCTTGAATGTCTCCAGAGAAGGAGACTCCACGACCTCTCTGGGCAGCCTGGTCCAGTGCTCTGTCACCCTCACAGTAAACAAGTTTTTCCTCATATTTAGATTGAACCTCCTATGCTCCACCTTGCTCCCATTGCCCCTTGTCCTATCATTTGATATCACTGAGAAGAGCCTGGCTCCTTCCTCCTGACACTCGTCCTTTTCAAATTGATAACCACGAATGAGGTTGCCCCTCAGACTCCTCTTCTCCAAGCTAAAAGAGACCCAGC
>NW_010202443.1:0-663 GCF_000695765.1 Mesitornis unicolor
CCCTGTCATTCTATTCCTCAATGCCTGATTCACTGTCTCCACTCATCCTGAGATTCGGGAGTGCCACGGAACATGGCAATCCCAACCAACTTCCAATTCCCCACAACAGTCCTCATCACCCGGATGTGAAATGAGCACCCTGGTCAGGATCAACACGAATTGGAATTATTTGTTCCAACAATACCTTGACTATGCTATTTGCAGTAGCCTGTATCGTGGGAAATGCTTTTACCCAATGGGTGAGATTATTTTACTATTACCAACAAGTATTTTCACCTTTGTACCGGTGGCAACTCAGTGAAATCTACCTGGACAGACTGGAAGGGTTCCCTCCAAGTAAACTCAAGAATTAATGTTATATTAATGTTTTTGCACAAAGTCTGGTAGGCAGGCAGGCTGTTACTAAAGTTTATCATACATGTGAATCCCACTGTCAGTCTGACTGCAATATTGTTGTCTAGGCTTTGGCTGCCCATGTCCACTGTCATTGCTGCAGTCAGCAGGCACGTTGGAGAGATCTATCATCTCACAATCCTGCAAGAGAACACAAAGTGCACCTCGGCCTTGGGACCTGTTCTTTAAAGTTAGGCATTACTGATGCAACTTCCATCTAGGGCCTGTCAGGCACACAGGCCTCTGGGTTTTGTCAGAGTCATGGGCACA
>NW_010202443.1:762-3244 GCF_000695765.1 Mesitornis unicolor
CAAAACCTCCCCGACATTGGATTGGGACATTCCTTAATTCATCAGCTTGCCACTTATTCAAAACATTCATTTGGGACCCTGTGCCAATTAAAAGTTCTAAACTTATCCGCTTAAGAGTGACAGGCCTTTTGCATCTGCTCCCGAGGGGACTGTGCATGTATTCTTAAAGCGTCAGGCAGTACTTGGATGAAGGGTCTAAAGTGACTGGAGTCTACCAGTGCAGCCATCAACAGTCCCACTGCCCTCTCTCATACATAGCCTGGATGCAGGCAGCCTTCTATAGTCCTGCAGCCAGCTCCAACTGTCCTCTTATTTTAACAGCAATCGCCTCCTGCCATTCTTTGGGGTCCACACACCCCTCCCAGTGTGCCACCAGTGATGTTACAGGCTGATTGCCTGCCAGCTTGTTTCTCAGGAACGTTCCCAGGACCTAAAATCCATCTGCTTCTTGTTCACTTAACAGAATTTGGTCTCCAACGGTTAACGATATTCGCCAAAACTTACTCTGTTACGTTAAAGGGGATTTCCTTAGTTACAACCGCAGGAGACATGTCGCGGTAGGGACGGACAAAGCGACAAGACAACAAGTGTTGGCGCAGCACAAAAAGCCTTTATTGTTTTTCTTCCTCATCTATTTATACTCTCTTTCCCCAGATGTGTCGTCTTCTCACTGGTTCAAAGTTATTATGTTTCTTTTTTATTGGATAATATTTTCACAGTTCATCACAACTCAGCACTTCTGCCAAAGGAACACATACGCCTCAGTCTGCTGTCAGCACTCTCGACAAACTTGTTTACCTTGCGACTCTTCTTGTTCCTGTTTATTCTCTCAAGGGCAGACTGGAATCTTCTCAAGGTCAAAGTCACCCTGTCCAGCTGAGGTCCCCCACAATTCCCCCTTTTTGTATTTGTGCTACAAAAATTGCCTGTGTCGCCTTTTGCAGCGCGCTTTGCATCAGGGACAGTAAATGTGGCAACATCAATAACACAACCACAACAACAATCAATATCAAAAATCCAGTCTTAATCAATGATGGCAAAGTAGCATTTACATTCTGACCCTTTCGAGTGGTGCTATAGGTATAGATAAACATCACACAAGCATCCATTGTGACTGATCCTAACAACTCCAACTCTTGATTCGGTCGTCGAACTATCCATTCTTCACTGCGTGAACCATCCATAACAGGCCGAATACAGCGAGCAGGAACCCACCGCTGGCCGTCATCTGTGGAGACACAAGCATACTCTTCCACAAGTTAATAAATCACATGAAGGTTGTGATAAATGATTTAGGCTTAAAGAGTGACTCCCTGTCGGGGGATGGAACCCTGGTCTCCCACGTGGCAGGCAGAGATACTCACCACTATACTAACGAGGAAACCAATTAAAGTTTATTAAGTGAGTAAAGGCAAGCAAACAGCGCTGGGAGCGTGGGGACACAATATCGTCCATCTGACACGCACGCCATACAGTTCTCCTTTCGGGTTTATATTTCTTTAACTAATACATATTCATGGCATTTCACAATACGCTTATACATATGCATGACCTATCCCCGCTTCATATTATAATTTGCTCTCCTCCCATTCGCGCCTGCGCAGTGTCCCCTGCTGGTGGTCTTGAGGTGGGTCGGAAAGCTGTTTGTTTTTTTTTTTCTTTTTCCTCATCTTTGTTAAGCTTTCCTCCTTGCACAGACTTAGTTACTTCTTGGCTCTTGCTCAGACCACAAGACTGCTATTGTCTCTTTTCTGAAGAGGGTTCGGATAAGTGTCTCCTTTCTGGTGCCTTATGGGTCTTATACAACTATACACTCTGTTACACTTCTTCTCAATCTGTTCTCAGTACAAGGACAGCCAAAATAGTCACAGAGGTCACATCTTCCACATTTTCTTCATATTATTTTAACACGAATCAGACTGACACATCTCACAGGCCCTGAAATTGAGAGTTTGGGCCCGAAAATTAAGCGTCAGGTCCCTAAAAATGAGAGTTTGTGTCCTAAAAAGGGGAGTTCAAAGCAGACAAATCAAGGTTTGTGCCCAAAAAAATCATAGTTCAGACGCTACAAATGAATGTTTGCTCCCTATAATGAGAATTTGGGTTATAAAATGGGAGTTCAGAGCCTATAAATAAGAGTTTTCTCCTTAAAAATCAGAGTTTGAGCCCTAAAATGAGAGTTTTGGCCCTGAAAGTGAGAGTTTGGAGCCTAAAAATGGGATCATGAGGCCTTAAAATTAGAGCTTGGGCTCCTAAAGTGAGAGTTTGGGCCCTAAATGTGAGAGTTTTGAGTTTTGGCCCTAAAAGAAGAGAGTTTGGGCACTAAACTGAGAGTTTGGTTCCTCAAATTGAGCACTTGGGCCATAAAATGGGAGTCTGCACCCTAACAAATGGGAGTTTGGCACAGGAAATGTGCATTTGTGCCCTTAAAATAATAATTTGGAACCTAACGTGCAAGACGACCACAGGACTCAGAGACGAC
>NW_010202444.1:0-33308 GCF_000695765.1 Mesitornis unicolor
TGTACAGACCTATACTACACTGAGGCAGGTGTTTTAGATGTAAAACATACGGTCATCTGCTGTGGCATATTGTCAAAATATGAGGATGAGGCATATTACATGATCCCAATGGCTATGGATATGTGTAAGGATGTTCATGCTTATTGAGTACTTTCTGCTGCTCATTTCTATGGTGTTTGCTGATAACTAGTGTCACGTTTATGTGTTTTAATGAAAGCTGAAGGCACACAGTTCTGACTTCAGGAGCTGACTTGGCAGTTTCACTCAGTCAGGCATTTACTGGATAATAAAGTCTGCAAATGTCACTGAAGTCCATTTTAGACTGTGCTGAGAGTTAAGTAAACATGATTAATAAGTGGGCCAAAAGGCCAGTCGTGAATTTCTGTTTCTGTCAGAAAATACTCTTTATCCTATATTACTTCAAGGAGGAAGAGTTTAATTCCCAGTAAGCATTATCAAAGTAAACAAAAGTTGAAGTCTATCCAACTCATAATTCTAAGCAATTTCAGCAAGCCAATAAAATCTAAGCCAATATGACAACGATTTCCTTAAGTATTTAAAATACCACAGAAATTAATAAAAATAACTGTTAAAAGGAAGCACTTAAGAAAACTTCTCACTTCTGAGTAATTTCCAATGACAATTTTATCCTGTAAGAATAGGAATATGAATCAAGGTAATGGACATAAGAGAAACGAATTTCAAAGAACATGCAAGAAACTTGTAATTTGCCTATGTAAAGGCATGTGGAATAAAGATAAATACAGATATTTCAGGTTGCACTGAGTTAACGTTCCATGTTCTTGAGAACTGAAAATATTTTATACGGTGCATATTAACAAACATCACACAGATCTGCTTTAATAATTCTGTGACAAGTAATAACAAGGAAGTAGTCAAAAGAAACAAAAATGCAACACCTTTGAGAGATCAACTGAGTATTGCCTAGATCTCATCCTGGAAACAAAACTTTGAGACATTTACTAGGACTCTGACTCCATTAGCTTCATAGATGCTAATTATTTTTCTGATGAAATAAACTGCAGCATCTGGTGAGGATACCTAAGGCCCAACACAAGGTAACAGGCAGGAGTTTTAGAATGTCACAGATCTGAACCATGGTAGGTTCTCACAAATATTCATAAGTTCTACTTATACATACATATACATACATACATATACACATATACATATAAACACACACAAACAAAATATATTTTTTTTGACACTATATATGTTACATATTATCAAGTCTACTAGAAGATAAAAAGATGATTATTTCTTTAGTAAACAACTGTTCTACTTGATACAAAGGTCAACTCTTTGTCATCCTCTGGAGATATTTTTATATGTCTTTGAACTCTTCTTGAACTTTTCTATGTAGACACTGCTAGCGCCCTGTCCTGAGCACTGAGGTCTTTTCTGCTTTCACTACTTCTAGTTCTGAACTGAATAGCCAACTTTTGCTCTGTAGCCAAATTCTAGACTCATGCTTCCAACTCGGTATTCCTGCTAGGGCTCTAAAAGTGTTCCATCCCCCAGGCTCTTACATAACTTTTTGGTATTTTAGAAAATACCAAGCTGTCTCCCAGACAGACATCTTCCGAAGTAACACAGCTTGTTCCACTGGATAAGCTTTTTTTGTACTTACCTCCATAAAGGTCTCTGTGATAGCAGTAAGCCTTATGGCAAGAAATATTCAATAGCATTAATAAGGCTGACAGAACAGGGCCTGCAGCACTTGCTCAATTCTTAAGTCTTCTCCCATCTATTTAGTTTGGACATTTGCTTGAATATATAAACTAGGAATATGGCTTTAATTGACTGACATATTAGTATCTTTCAACCCTGGCACCTCTATTGGTTATGTATATGACAAAAAATTAGAAGATGGAAAATTTTATCCAAAGTTTTATAGGAAGCACACTGAACTAGACAGAAATGAATGCCACTGATTTGCAACCTCCCATTTTTGTCACCAGAAAACGTTTCTTAACATGGGTCAGACTATGAAAAACACAGTTAATGTAAGCAAATGCAAAAGATAAAGGAAGATAATCTTGAGGACAAGGAACAAAACTTAAAATGACATATAAGGAAAGCTTGGTAGTATGATCGCAAGTTGGAAGAAGCGCGGAAAACTTCAGTTATATCACTTCAATTAAAAAAAAACCTGGCATACATCAGGAGGAAACAGAAGAGTAATAAAAACAAGTAGCTCTATAACTACGTGAGTTTATGATTAAACTGCATAAGCTGTAGCATTCTGTCCAGCAATTCTCCTTATTCAAGTATGAGTTCCTACTTTTGCAGAGCAATTTTAATGCATGTGCATGACTGACTGCAGGTAGATGGGCAGGACTAATTGCAGGTGGTTAGACGTTTCTGCAATAATTTAAGTTCCAGCAACTAGTTCATTAAACCAAGAGGACACCTGGGAGTCTGAGATTATCCAGCACTTGAATTTGTAATCAGTTTAGTTATCTTTTTGCATACACATTACACAAAAAAGTATGCAGTAAATTAGCTATTCAGAACTTATCCTTGCTAAATTAATCCTCAGAGTACCTTCTTTTTTATATTTCTTGATGGAAAGAATGATAGAACAATTACTAATCAGTGCTCATTTTGCTGCAGATTTGAAGCTAAAGTCATGTAGCTTCCAAATTCCATTCAAACAGAATACCTGCTGTTTATCCCAACTACCATTCACATAATTATTTTTAAGTCAATCATGCATTACTGAAGTGCCCATAATACTTCAAAGTTCATATTATCAGAAGGAACTTTATACTTACCTACGCTGACTCTACTGGACGTATTTTCCAAACAAAATGAGTATTGGCAGAACTAGCTTTGGCCAGTACCTCTCTCAGTCCCTTAAACTGATGTTGGTTAATCTGTCATTTCAATTTCTTGGTCAATTTTATACTCGGGAAAGAACAACCTGTACACATGGTACAAGCAGATTTTGCCAAAAGGCAAATTGTATCTTCTAATACTAATCAACTTCTATGTCATGTCTTGGTTGAGTAAGTATTTCCAGTTTCTCTTTTTGGATTAGAATACTAAGTGCTGTATGCAGAGGTTTTTTTTATTTTAGTTCTTGACAGACCTGTGTGCCAAAGGAAGGCATAGTGCAATCTTCTGTCCTATTAGTAAAAAGCTCTTAGCCTGAACCAGAAGGGACCTTTCTCTCGAAAGTCACTCAGAAGGCATAGATGACAGACATACTATTATTGGTACTTTAAAATTTAGTGTTCCTCTTTTCCTCTTTCCTGCAAACCAGACACAGAAAGACACCATCTGTCTCAGTTTTGAAGCTTCAGCATATACTTGCTACAGCCAAAGTGAGCAGTCCTGGAAAATGCATTTGTCTGCATTGAGGCAGAGGAAAACAAAGGTAGTCCTAAACAAACACTGTATCCCTTCTCATCTCCCTTCCTCCTTCTACCCAGAAAATGATCATATTTTACATTTTCAAAATTATGTGTAGATTGGATAACTATGAGGTCAGGGATAAAACAATAACAAGGTAAATGCGGTTGCATGCCATTTTCAAAGCCATGTAAATACAGAGTATGTACATACGATGATTAGTCTGCAAGGACTAACATGCAGGGAAGCATTTAATCAGTTTGTTTGAAAAATCTATCCTGTCATACCAAGAGAATCCTTGAACATTTCTACAGGAAACACATTGAGAACCTCTCAGAAAATGCTGGATATTAGAAAAACTGAACACTTGGATTTGCTTTGCTTGATCATTTACAAGTATTAAATCCATCCAGTTATTTCAGCAAGAAGGAAAGAAACAAAAAGCAATAGATATATTTAAAAAAAATGTTTCATCTCAATTCTTTTAGTTCACAGTTATCATAAGACTACTATAAGCTGCTTTTGCAGATGGATAGCACAACATTTCCTCCTGTATTTTCTGGTTCAAAGGTGCATCATAAACTGCTGGCATACTGATCTACTCAACCTTGTTACAGAAAAAAACAAGCTACCCCAAACGCATGATCAGCCCCACACCTCCCCAACCTTTGCAATCTTGATTCTGTAATGCACTCTGGTTTACTGTGCATCTGCACGATTCCATATACTTCCGGTACCAACTGAAAATGAAGAAGGTTCTCAGCACATAGGCCAAGTTTCTAGTTTCTATTAGCTTCTTAGATAAGAAGCCTACTCTTGCTACCTTGAGAGGAACTGGGGGCAATAGTTGACGACAAAGGTATGAGAGAGACAACAAAGCTATGAAGTGGCAACCAGGCAGAAAAGAGAGTAGGAGTGTTCTTGTGGAGGCACTATAGATTTTCAAAAGCTTACACCATGTGTTTAACTAAAAACTTAATATGCACAGACTCAAACTAGTGGCTGAACCTGTGTTCATTTTCCTCCATTTCCCTGCTTGTACTATAACATGCATTAGTTTTAGGGTTAAAATGAAAACCTGAAAAACACAGTAGTTCTGTGAGCACATCATGCTGGCAGCACACACACTACTGCAGTTTTGGGGCGGTATACACTACACATGTTTTATAACTGATTCAAGGATGTTTAACTTTTCCTGTTAAAATACTGATTAGCATTTATGTAAGCAGGATGTACTTTCCACCTACTAAAAGTCAGAAAACATCAGTGTCAAAATTAGTAAGGCAAAATGTAAAAAATGCATTTTCACCTATGTTTAACCTTTCTTGTTGTGGATATCTATCGTTACAAAGAAATTCAGACTTCTATTGCAGAATATTTTAAAAGGCTTAAAGTTCATTTACGCATACCCTTTAACAGTATATTAACAAAAGGATGAGTAAAAAGGAAATTTCCCAGCAATAACTGCCACTGTTTTTGGGTTCGGCTATGCCTTGGACTGAAATAGGTAATTAAAGTCACTGACAGTGGAACAAGCACAAAAAACTGATAAATTATTTTTATTTACAACTTCAAGTTACTATCTGTTCTTAGGTTTTCATTAAAAGTGACATTCTGTTGACTAAGCAGGCTGCCTTTAACAGCAGACTGACCAGCATTTCAATATTCAAGTTATTTTTGATAATTTTGAGGAATATGAAATAAATTATTGACACCTTTTCATGTGACTAAGTGTCTAAATGAGTAATCATGAAAGTTACTTGGATTAGAACTGTCTCATAAAACTGAATTTAGGACAGTATGAACAAGTGGATTAATAATATGCAGCATCAGATCCATCTGATCAGTAGCTACAGAATTTTGAGGTAGAGCTAGAATACTTTTTTATCTCTTCAGTTCATGAAGTTCCATTAGAGCTGATACAATTTGATGCAATTCAATCACCACAATTTCACAAAAGTATTATATTTTTATACTTACTTTTTTAACATCATAAGTTCAGACACTCTAGTTTTCTCAGCAAAATTTGGCCTTCTTTCTCATAAGAAAAATAGTGCCTACAATTTTCTTGGAAAAAAAAGAGTGATGCTTTTAAAAGTGTTCTTTTACTCATGAGGATATAAAGATGGAAAAGCATAAAGATTTGTAGGAAGATTTATGATTTAGTATCATTATAACTTGAAGAAAAGAGAATGATAGTTTTGATTCTAGTCCTCTCGCTGGGTCTCCTTGCACATTTTATAACAAGTAGCTGCCTCTACAGCTGCAACATCCTATTGCCTGTGTAATTTTTCATCTCTTCTATCCACAAACATCAGTTTAACATACCACAAAATAGTCAGAAACTTTTTTCTACTTATCTTTTTTTCGGTTAAAAACTAACCAACACTCCCTTCATTCTTTAAAATAGTGAGATATAGAGAACAATAAACAAATGTGACTTTCAACCTGTATTTCTTAACACTTCCTATTTCCTCTTTTCCATCTCCCAGGGGTCTTATAGTTTTTCACAGTGATCTAAGATCACTAAGAAAGTCAACTAATACCTTGCTTTAAACAAACCAAATCTACTGCATTCAGTCCACAGATGTGCCATGAGTCATTATAATACTTCTTATTCCTTCTCAGGATTTGCAACTATTGCATAAGCAAATAGCTTGAGAAAATGAGACTAAACCCCCCCCCCTTTTTTTTTTTATTATATTCTCTCATAAAGCCTCTTCTATTTTTATATATTATTTGTTAATTGTAAATCATAAACTCTAGTCCTAGGACAACACGTGTCTCTTGATTAGTAGGCAATTTTGCTCCAATGTGTTAGTGTTAGTTATTTCTACTACAGTAGAAAATACATGTAGATCAAAGTTTTATTGCGGGTAGGCTTTACTAGCAAGATAAGGATCCAAAGGTCCTTATCAACCTTGAAAGAACACAGCAGAAGAAACTGAGGAAGTGGACCTGGATGGACCTTTGTTCATGAATGCAAAGTTACAGGTTTATTGTGATCACTAACTCATAGACAAAAGCAGTGTTGCAATTTTTCTATACAAATGAAGATTGTCTTGTCCATTTCCAAGTATAATGCTATGAATATTTACAACTTTGAATTTTGTTCAGACTTATGGAATATGGGAACCTCAATTATACATTACTTCCACCTTTTTTCTGAATGTATTATGGGGGATTATAACCAGTGTCTTATTCTCTGTAAAAGTACAAATTTGTAATGTGAATTTTCAGATTCCATGGAATTTTAAATTGTTGCTTTTTAATTTAAATGATTGTTGATATTACTTCACGTCTTTTTGTAACAGCCATATTTTGTTTTTCTTTTGCATTTCTGTAATGACAAAGCTTTTGTTTCTCACTTTTATGCTGTAACAAATAAATCTTGAATATATACTGGACATATTCCTGATTGACAGCTCTAATTCAAAATTAATAATACCTGCTTTTGCTTTTTAACTTAACTCTTGGAGAAATATGGAAAACCCACTAAGACATAGTTCATTGTTGAATCATGTATAAGAGGTGGAGAATCTCTTTACCATAGTTGGGAAAGGCTCTGGGTTTTTTTGTTACATACAGATAATGGCAGCGGAATTATGCTCTGCGTCACTCAAACTATGCAAGAATAATTTTTGATTCAGGTTTTCATTAGAAGATGCAGTAACTTCAAACAAAAACTTACATAAATCAATGCTTAACATTCAGGTTTAACACCTCTGTGGTCAGTCTTTCCTAATTTAGACTGCTAAATCAAATCACATTCATATACACATTAGCAGAACCGGATGGAGAACAGTTTCCCAACATTACATATCTTCTCACCATTTCCAAAATGTTGTTCTGCATAAGAACAAACACGAAGCCTTCAAAGTTCCCAGCACAAGTGTCTGTTCTCTGGGCTGCAGCAGCCCGGGCTCTCTTAGACAGACTAAGGACTTATATCTGACTTTTGTATATTCCAATTCATTAATCATTGGACTGTTGGATATTCTGATACGCTTTTTCTATTCAACTCTCTTCCTAGTATAGTCTAAACAGTGACTTATTACTTGCATATGTAAAATGCAATTAATAAGTAACAATTTCTTGCAGTGTTTTAAAACCCAGTACCTTGCAGGACATACATTATAAACACCACAGCATGGATCTGACTAGAAGTATAAGTAATGTTAATATTAAGAAAATTGCTAGCAGAAAGATTAAGTTAAGAATAATTTCAGTTATGAGTGAAAATCAGTGAAATAAACATCTTAACAAAGGGCATAAGAAAAATTCTAGAAATGACCAAACTAGCATCTTTGCAAAAATTTCTGAGGCAATGATTACAAAACAGAAGAAACCATGAAAGAAAACTCAGTTGCTGAGGAGAGGAGACTGAAGTAACAAATAATTCAGATCAAGAAATAGTATCACTTTCACAACTAGTATGAACACAGGTGTTTTTAGTTAAGGAAGTTCTATCAACTCACACAGCAGTGACTTTGATGCATATTGATGAGATTAACTCCTTATCTTTAAGAAATAATTGTAGTTATAATCTCAGCTTTTCCTTACTGATGTGACATACAAACTGCTTGATATATTTTTAATTACTTTTTCTGATTAATTTCTTCTGTGTTTTATTTAAAGGACTGTAACTTTTGAATGCATTTAAACTCCATCTCACCCCCAATCTCAGAAAAAACAGGGAAAAATATAGTCATGTCTGCTGAAGAGAATACTAATTGTCAATGACTTCATAAACTGCAAGAAATTATATCTTACTGCTTTTCACTTTTAACAGGTATTCTTTATACAAAATTAATACCTGCCTTTCTTTTTCATTAAAAAATTGTCAGAGAAAACTCGGTGAGAGGGAATTCAGAAATTCTGCCCATTTATCTTCTTCACAGCATGCATGATATATGCCCATGTAGACTACTACTTCTCACAGTAATTTAATGAAAAAAAAATTGATCATTCTACAAGCGCAAGCATGGCTGTGCTAATTTTAAAGGTGTCAAGCTTGTCACTTCCTACTGGCTTCTTTTGAGTTTATGTTAATGGATTAGCTATAGAAAGAAGGCTATCACTACCTATAGTTGCTCTCTGCTTCTGCAAGGTAGAAGCATGGAAAAGAATTAATCCCGCTAAGCTAATACTCTTTCTGATCGTTGTATGTGACGGACTGGAATAACACTCCCAACACAAAGAGGATAAAACAGTAGCTATTTGAAGAGAAGCTCTTAGGTCAGGAAATTCTGGCACCATACTATGATCATACTGAGTCTATCAACCTTTGCTCATTACAAAGCCAGCTAACATCACATATGTATCACATATGTTACACATATGTAACATCTAGTATCCATATGAAAGCCGTCTTTTCTGTAACTACTTTAACAGACACATAGGAAAATAACAGTAATACTAGGCCACTAGAATGGAAGTTCTTCATTTGAAACCACGGACATGTAATACACAGTTCTACAGAAGAGCATCTTGCCTCTTTTGCAGACATTCAGACTAAAGTTTACGAGAGGGTTAAGGCAGGACGTTCACATGTGGGCTACATACTGAAACTAATATTAACACTTATTTACCTAATACTGGGAGATGCAAAATATCTGAAGATAGCATACACTTATGGGCACGTTTCTAAAAGGTCATCTGTGCATTTTGCCAATATTGCCTGGAAAAGTCCAATTCACACCTATTGGCTCAACCTCTTCAAATAAGTCAGAGCAGCAGAGAACAGAATTGAAGAAATATGGGTTTATTTGATCTCAGTTCAACAGTTTTTCCTCTCTTGTCTACTCATGTTGCAAAGAAGGTGTCACAAAATACTGTGCCTTTTAACCATAGCCAATGTTATTGTCTTCTAAATCCTGTGTCGGCAAAATATCTGGTATTGACTGCTTTCTCAGTTAATTCTATATAGGTTTTTTTCCCAGAAAATTCAGTATATTATTGCATTAAACTCTGTTTTAAATATTCTCAGCACCAGACTGAGGCAACAACTAATATTATGGCTAAGGATTACTTTACTTTAGTGTCTGTAACCACAAACTGAGCAGTTTGTAGGGCTTTAAAAACACTTTTCAAGCCTGAAAACAACTACAGGAACTCTGTGGCATACCAGCTCTTGCATTGGACTCAACTGTGGTAAATCATTTTTTATAGGTGTTGGTTACAGCTGCATTGCCAAGGTGCAAATGTATTTCATACTTCAAGAAGGTACCAGACTCTTCTCAGTTGTGCCTAATGACAGGACAAAGGGCATGTTCACAAACCAGAACACAGGAGGTTCAACTTAAATAAGGGAAAACTACTTTATTGTGAGGATGATGGAGCACTGGAACAGGCTGCCCAGAGAGGTTGTGGAGTCTCCTTCTCTGGAGACATTCAAAACCCACCTGGATGCGTTCCTGTGTGACCTAGTCTAGGTGATCTTGCTCTGGCAGGGGGTTGGACTGGATGATCTTTCGAGGTCCCTTCCTACTCCTAACATTCTGTGATTCTATACTCAGTCTCTGCTTCTTGTTAAACTGATAATAATAATAATAATAAACCCCCATCAAACTTAAACTAGCCCATTGTTCCCAAACTCTTTGCAATTACTTTCAATGTTGGCTGCATAAGTGATTTTCAAAAAGTTCACTGATAAACCTATTAAGTAATTTATGAGTTAAGATAAGCTTGAAAAGAAAAAGTTCATTAGGAAATTTAAAGTCAGAGTCCACCTTCATAAAAAAAATTACCTATGACATTCAGAAGCTTCAAGCCTTCTATATAGCAAACACTACTTTAAATGTTTAAATATTAAAACAGTTTATAATGTTTATATTCATTATCATTTATATGTTACCTGTTATAACATTGCTAATATATGCTGCTTCTGTCATCAAATACTAATACTCTCTGGACAGATACAACTCCATAGATGAGTTCCCTTCAAGTAGGATCACTCTCATGGTTGAGATAACTACTTTACTACTCAGCTAATTTTAATGCAATTATTTTGTTAGTTTTGACTTGGGATGCAGTTTCCCAAATTCTGAAAGCTGATTTTAAGTCTCTGTAGCCAGACATTCCTTTTCCTTGTCCTGTTAGCACCACTTCCCTTTCTTACTTATGCTATCACTATGCTGGGGAGAAAAATACTTGGCTGAGGGGAAGGCAAGATTCCAATTTCTGAGAGAAACAGACTTACATTGGCTCTGGCCATACAAAATATATATCTTGACTGCAAACAAGATCACATGTGTTGTTAATATCAAAACACAAGACTCAAGTGCAATTGCACCAGTGACTCCAAGGTCATCAATTTGGACATCAGCAACCAAAAGGATTCTAGTAAAAGACTCCCTCTCACATCACTGTATACGATGTTCACCTCTGTTTATATGTGGACTCTGTGTTTAAAAACAAAACAAATTTTGCACAAGTAGCAGTGGATATTATATTGGGTTGGCCAAAAAATAACTGTGGTTTTTTCTGGGTAAATGAAAGGCAAATTTTACATGGGAAAAAACCCAACAACTTTATTAAACACTATCTTGTCCATTTTGTTCAATTACTTTTTGCCATCTTTCAGACAACTTCATGATTCCATGCTCAAAAAAGTTATCTTTTTCATAAAAAGAAAAGTTCCAAGAACAATTTGAGATCCTCAACAGCAGTGAAGGTTTTACCATTCAAGGCATTTTGTAAAGAATGAAACAAATGGTAGCCTGATGGTGCCAGGTCTGGCGAATATGCTGGATGTAGTAACACATCCCATCCAAACTGCAACAATTTTTGACAAGTGACCAAACTTGTATGTGCATGGAGAAACACAACACCTTTGCGATTCACCAATTCTGGATGCTTCTGGCATCACTGAATTCTGGACGTTTGAAGGAATCATTGAATTTATGCAGTTGATGACACTACACATTCAAATTAATGTCTTAGTTCCTTGGAAGCAATGCAAAACACACAATACCTTTGAAATTCCACCAGATTGACAGCATAAGCTTCCTTTTGGTGAATATTTGCTTTTGAAGTGCTTTGAGCTGGTTCATCATGCTTGGTCCATGATCTTTTTCTGTTCGTTATTACTGTAGATGATCCATTTTTCATCACCTGTTATCATACGTTTCAAAAGTTGATTTCTTTCCTCACATTTCAAGAGAGAGTTGCAGATGTCACTGGGCTTAGTGAGATGAATTTCTTTGACCTCATGTGGTACCCAAATACTGAGCTTTATAACATATCCAAGTTGGTTTAAATGCTTTTCAACACTTGATTTCAATATGTTAAGATTATTAGCAGTCTCTTTTGTTGTTAAACGCCAAGTGGCGTTGACCCATTCCTTTATTTTGTTGTTAACAACTTCGATTGGCCTTCCTGAGCATCTTTAACATCAAAATCTCCACACCGAAAATTAAACCAATTCTGACTCTGCCATAGTTTTAAGGCATCTTCACCATACACATCACATAACTCTTTATGAGCTTGCACAGTGTTTTTTCCTTCTCTGAAGTAATACAGCAAAATATGATGAAAATATTTCTCTTGACTTTCCATTTTGAAATTGACAGCAAATAAATAATTGTTAATGAAATTGTGCACTTCCTTTTTCTAAAACAAGCTTGACATGTCAGCGGTCAAGTTACATAATGAATTTGTAGTTTAAAATGAAGTTAGTTATATTTCAAGACATGGATGCTCATCCATTTAAAAAAAGCAATTACTTTTTGGCCAGCCAAATACAATAGGAACCTTTTACACAGCCTTCTCTCCTTTATCTAAGGCAATCTCACTTTTGGGAGAGTTAAGTCTGCTGTGAAATTTGATTTTTACTGTTCTATTGGAGCTGCTATCTCCTTTCTTCACAAATAGGTCATGCAACAAGTGTCTGGTACAGGACCACCTGGCTCACTCCATACCACTTATCATGTGCAAGTTGCCATCCTCAGCAACTTCCCTGCCATACATGCAATCACCTTGATATATACTACTCTTCCACCACTCTGTCTTTCCATTTCTTCCAATCCTTTTCTTCTACAGTTGTCAGAGGCTGCTTAGAATGTCAAAGAGCAAGATAAAGAAAAAAATAGTGAGTGCAGAAAAGGAACCCTGTTGACTTGCTGCCTCAAGCATGTTTTTTTGCATGTTTAAATTCAGCACGATTGCTAAAAGAACTGCATTTTTATATTTTGCAAGTTATCCTGTGAAAACATGTAATAAAGCAAATCACCTTGCTAAGCTTGAAGACTGTATGCCATGCTTCTGCTTAAACACATTTTTATAATTATCCCTTCTGATTATTGATGACAATGCAATAAAATAGCATTTTAGTTCCTTGGTCACACTCCAAAAATTCTTGAGGGAGATGGAAAAGAGGAGTCTGCACAATGCTAAAATCAAGCTATAAGTTAACAGCGTAAGATCACTCTTGCATAAGTACGGTATCATCACTGACATCGAGTAAAAATGTAACTGCAATTTTTTTCACTTATTTCTCTTCTACCTCCCTGAGATTTTAATTTTAAGATTTTCAACTATAAAAGAGCCATTGTAATCTGTATGACAGCAGAATGGTTGCATGTTATATATAAACAAACTGTAATAAATAATACAAACATTAAAGACCTGAATATCCACTGACAGCACAAAACAAAGAACATTTAGATTAAAGATAGCTAATCAGTGTTGAAAATGGAATAGCATGCAAGACTCTCAGTCCACTATGACATTTAGATAGAGTGATTAAGAATAGGAAGCACAGAGCAACAGCCACTCCTGCTTATTTATCTTTTGTGACTTTATCTTAAATATTTCTACAGATTTTTGTATATATAATGCATTTCCCTTTGATGTAGCACTACAAGAAAGAACATAGCTCTTTGGGACATAAATCACAGCAATAAGACGACTATTCAAGGGACAGGGACAGCCATTGTCCATAATTTGTCTAACATTAAATTGCTCCAGGCAAAAATTTGCTTATAACAAATATATAGTTTATAGGAAACAAAAAACAAGAACAAACAAAAAATACTCACAGCTTTGGTTTGGCAAGAACAGGTGGTGGCTCCTTTGTGGGTGAAAGCAAGACAGCTGGAGGTGGGATGGATTTATCACCATTTGGCTTGCTGTTAATCATTCCATTTACTCCATGAATGGGATGGATGCCATTTGCTTTTTCCTCAGACAAATTAAGCTGTAGTTGAAGGGCTGTCATACCAGATCTCAACTCAGTGTTGTTTGTTTGATGAGTCTCTGCCTGTTTCTTAGGAGGAAGCTCAAGAGAGCTAATTTCAACTGGAGGAAGTTGTGGGAAATTATGGAAATTATTACTGTTGGATTCTCTTGTCAGTGATTCATGACTTGAGCTTTCTGAGTTGGCTAAAAAAAAAAAAAATCAAGAAGAGTGTCCCTGTGACAGGTTGTAGACAAAGTACATGGTTCATACCTGTGGTACTTTCAGTTTGTTAAAGGTGAGATCTCTTTGGTTCTGTGGAGTTATTTTTCTAGACCTCCTGCTGACAATTCATGCTGAATTAGATGCATGACTGGCTATTCATTTTGTGACTTTGCCCTGTCCAAAAGGCACAGTAAGGAACCTTATGGATCCTTCCAAATCTGTTCTAGGAATCCAGCCACTAACTGAGAGTGGCAAGTGCTACGGGACAACAGCAGCTGAAACAACATTTCCCCTTCCTGGAGCCTCTGCATCATTTACGAACAAATGATTTAAAAATACTGAAGGATGTATTTATAACATGGCATATTTGTAATGGCAGCTGGGTTAGGGCATTCCACAACAATATGTATGTAAACATATTACAAAACTAAACATACCATGTCACAGTTTTTTATTTCACAAAAGGCATATGCTACCTTTGGTAGCATAATTTCATCTGCTTTCATTTTGCCTCTGCTGCCATCTAGTCTCAGAACTCTAATACTTAAAAGTCTGCCAGACTTGTAGCAGACACTTTAAAAAATGTATTTTATATTAATAAAAATATTAAGCTAGGAAATAAGCCAATAAAAACATTCAGTTTGCTTTATATGAATGCTCTAAGGTTGACAAGACCGCTGTCGTACAGCAGCTCTCTTCTACAAGGGAAGCAGACCACTAACTTAAATTTGAATTTAAACAGGTAAATTAACTATCTAAGATCTATGATTAAAAATTCTGCTTTCTCTTTGTCACATACCTGAGCAGACAGTTAGCTGTGCACTGCTTGTTACTGAACCATGTTCATTTGTTGCTGTGCATGTGAAAAGTCCTGAATCTTCAGGAAAAGTTTCTGCAATTACAAGGGTACATATCTCTTCTGGAAATAAACAGAAAATACACTGTATCATACACTATTTAAAGTAGCATGTGATGTTTTTGCATGATATGTTAGAAGGACACAAGAAAGTGCTCCTTACACAAGGAAATACTGTGAGAATTGCTGAAGAGCTTTGAACATAAATGGGTTAATGAAAATCACTTTGTATCTAAAAACAAGAAAATTGTTTAAACCCTAGTTTTAAAAAGGGGCCTGTCTTCAACAGTAATTTTGCAATCACAAATCTGTGCAGCCATTTTACACACTAATATCTTCGTTTTTATGCAGGATAGTACTAATTCATAGAAACCAACATATTGGTTTCCATGCACAATTAATATTTGCAAGCTCTTTTTTGGGTCTCTAAAGAACACCACCAAGATGAATGTCACATCATTCCTTCTTTCCCTGAAATTTTCTGTATTTAATGCAATATTTCAGATCAAATTCCAATCCCAGTAAAATCAGAACGTATTTTGTCATCCCTTCCAATTTACTTTCCTATATAAACTGACCAGAATGAAAAACTACAGATGCATAAATATTCCCCTTATGCAGAGTTTGGAAAGATCATTCCTGTCTCTGTTTACACAGATTTGAGAATTGATAAATTGAAATTATAGGACAAAACAAGATCCTCAGAAATTCTTCAGAATGCTGAGACACAGATGCATTCTGTAGCTATTGGAAATCTGTTCATTCTACTTTGATATGCCATAGTATATGCTTCGATTATACCAGAGCCAATATTATATATATTAATCAGAAAACTTGTATGAAGGCTGGACTGTTCATATTTCAGGTTGGATACCACAGTAATGTTTCCTAAATCAATTCCATTCATTTATAGTAAGCATATTTAATTATCTTGGTATTTTTTCATATTCTTCAAATAAGTGACTTTATTTTATCTGTACTTGTATTCTATTTTTTTTTAATTCACAGTGTAACTAATCTAAATAATCCTAGTATTTACACAATATACCTAGGTAATTTCAGACCTGAGCAATGTTACATTGTAGGTTTCCTTATTTAGTTAGGAGTTTCTTTTGATTATTCTAATTTTTGAGTCTCAAAACCAAATCAGGGAGGTTTTATTGAATTCAGTTTCATGTTAAAAAAAAGCACTTTGCATTTTGCATATTTAGAATCCCACATATAATCACAAAATCAATGGAATATAACTGATAAAAACAAACTGAAAAGTGAGGAAAAATATTTCAGACTCCAGTAACTTTCACAAGAAAATTATTCTGTAGAAGAGGTTCAGTAAGGTAAGCTTCACTTCTTTGAACTGAAAGAAGAAAAATATTTTCTAATAGTTCTTTTTCTTTTTCCTGATTTTTTTTTTTTG
This sequence comes from Mesitornis unicolor, assembly GCF_000695765.1. Lineage (NCBI taxonomy): Eukaryota > Metazoa > Chordata > Aves > Mesitornithiformes > Mesitornithidae > Mesitornis > Mesitornis unicolor. Next base: position 16,054 of record NW_010202444.1, read on the forward strand.
GTGGAATGGCAGACTACGATCTCATTTAGTCAGTTAACAAAAAAGTTATGGATTTTTTCCAATTATAAATGACAATGTATCCAAAAATTTCCTGTACTGGAAAGTGGCTAAAAATGAATGACTGACTAAAGATTTGGCACAGAGTTGTTTTTCAGACAGCAGAACAAGCTTTATTTTTGGCAACACAAACCAGTCATTCTGTGTAGTTGCAAGAGGCATGTCTGGTAATACTGTAGCACGTTGGATCTTATCTGACCCAGATGAAGATTAATGACTCATGAAAGGTCTTATCAGGAAAGTAATGGGTAACACAAGCTAGTTTCTGAACTACTGAGATCAGCTTTTTTTAGTCTTGGTGTGTCGTAAGCAGTTGAAGTTATATTGTTAACATACGTGCGTACTTCTGGATTGAACTGACTCTGGGGATGCAATCTGATACACACAGTGTACTGGTTTCCTGTTTATTTAACAGCAGAATTCTGAAAGCTGGGTATTTCAGGACTGCAAAAGAAAATCACTCCCACCATGCTGAGAACTGCTGTTCGGATGAAGGCAAAGGTACTACAAAACATAACAACCATCAGAATTCCTATTTCCCAAACAACAGAGCTAATTAATCCATATGTTCTTTCTGTTTTTTAAGTGTGTAAAATGATCACACAAGAGCAGCTGATCTTCACTATTCAGTGATAACAGAATTATAATGGATCCTGCCATGATGTGGTTTGTTTACTGAAGCAGTATATTTGAAAACTATACATGGTAAATCACACTAATCCTTGTAAAAGTAATTGAAAGTAAATTAATAATGAAAATATTCAGAGTTTAAAACTCAGTCTTCTCAGTTAGATGAGCAAACTGCAACACATTTGTGGTCAATCATGAGAAAACTGACTAAACTGAAAACACAAAAAAACTGGAGAACTAATGAAAAGGCAGGCCTGGCAAAAAGCATGTGCAAGTAACACATTGCCATTGCCTTTATTCATTTTGCTCCCCCCAGATCAAGAATCACTCACCTCAGGGTCTTTCCTAAAAGGTTTACTATTGTGCAAAGCATAGAAGTAAAATACTAGTTTGACAAAAGAAATGTTCTTTAAAGATTTCCATAACACGCTCTGGATGCCTAGCGCTCTGAGCATTTTTCTAGCTTTACATCCTGACTTATGTAATTATTTTTTTTCCTGTACTGTGCTAAGTAGAATCTGATGATTTGAAGTAAATAATGTCTGTTCTACTTCCCGGCAATCATCAGCTGACAAATAATTTCATCACGAAAATGTGTTCCAGAAAGCAGCTCTGAAATGCTGTTCTCAGGGCCTTAAAACATATTTAACACTTGACTAAATGAATACAAAAGCATTCTGTTCACTGAAACATGTAAAATGCTTAGGCATGCAAGTACTTGACTATTTTGACAGTTATTTAGAAAGAAAGATTACATTTTACAGAGTAATCCTTTCCCTTTATGGTTCACAAGTCCATTAGGAAGAATAATCTTTGGTAAGACAGAAAACTGTTGCATTTTAACAAATTTCATTGCTGGCAGTGTGTTACTTCAGAATGTTTCTGTGTATTACATTAATGGTAGAGTAGTTCTTATACCTATCTGTACCTTCATCTCCAATTGTGATCATTAGCTTCCTCCACTGTAATGCACATACAGTCTTGGGAAATAAGTATGGTCTTTTATTAGTAGTTTATCATGATGCAATGAACAGAGCTATTCTATAGATGTACATTCAAAGCCATAAGTTTCCTACTACACAAAGAGAGTGGGTAGTCACAGTTGTGGTTTCCTGGTAAAAATCCAACCAGACACAACCCTTCTATCTTACAGACAACACATCTCTGATTCTCCCTCTTGTTCCCCCAGCCATCACACTTTTAGCAAACATTTAATGGCAAAGCAATACACCCATCAGGTATCAACTTCTCACTTAGGTATCTCTATGACTTTTATATAAAGAAAATGGGGAAGTGTAAATAGAGAAGAACTGAATATGCAGAGTAGCATAATAGATGACAGTATTGCAGACATGTAGATGCTTAAACTTGCAATAACACAATGAAAAAAGTATTTCATTTACCTGTTTCTGATGATCACTATTATATATACCTTTATCCAGTCAGGCAGCAGTTCTGGCTTATTTAATAGACTTTATGCCACTCAAGAATGAAGACACAAGTTTTTAAAAGATGCACAGAACAGACAATGTGTGAAGATATCTCAGACAGTACTCAGAAAATACTGAGAAGAAAACTGAACAACAGCAAATGTGACTGTGGGCAATATAATGCAGTTTTAGGTTACAGAACCTAGGTTGCAGCGTATATAATCAACAATTAAGATAGCCGCTATCTAGGCAGTTCAGGTGCAATAAACAGGAATATTGCTATGGCAGCATGGACTTTAGTCCCTGAAGCAGCATTCAGGTTTGAGAAGAAATTAGGCCATTTATCAGGTTCAAGGAAAAGTTTATGCTAAAGCTTACAGCAGGGCAGTTATAATGCTGTGGTTGTCTAAGACAGCTAGTTTGATGTTAAGTTGGCTGTATACATCAAAGCTGAAATCAATGTATTCAGCAACATAACTATGATGATTAATGTACCCCAATAAGCTTTAAATATTTGCAATTGAAGAAGAATAACAGCATTTTTTAAAAAATCACATAGTACAAAAAAGATCAGAGGTTCACTTTGAATCTGGAAGTGTCAACAAGCAGGGACAGTAATAGCAGTCACACTTAAGACAGAGTCACTGACAGGACCAGAATTCTGTAGGTATCCGTAGGTATCCAGGGAGCACAGAGTACAGTTGAAATTGTAATTGCTCATAGGTTGGTCAGACCACGCTTAATGAAGGATAATTTTAACTTAGTTTTTCTCTTCATTTGGCATCTTGAGCTATAACTCACTGGAGACTGCTCTTTTCAAGCCCTTCTTTGCTGCTCAGCGGTGAAACAGGGAGCCAGACTCTTAGTCATAATTCTTTTGTTTTCACTAAAAATTGCAAGGATCCAACATGCATGCTGACCTACTGAAGTTTCTGTGTTTTGAATTTCATCAGCTAACAGAAAGCTGATTTTCTTGGTGTGGGAGACAGTAAGGATTTCTGTAACATTTGCCATGTTGTTTTAGTTTCAAACATTATCCAGATATAGGAGGGCATTTCTAAGGGAGATACTTACTAGAGTTGAAACTCTGGAACACAGCAACTAAACAGGGAACAAGACAACATAATCCAAGAGAAGTGATGACTACCTTTTGAGATGTTTTTCTTGAACATATACAGTATTGTGCTTAGGAAAAAAAAGCATGTATATGTGGCAATTTCTTGGCAATTTCAGAAAAATTACTTCATACCGTTTTCTTCTTACATGCCATTAGACAATTGTTTTAATGTAATTCAATCCAGTTTGTGGCTGCCTCCAGACAGCTGAGTAATGGTCAAAATATCAACAGCTGGCAAATGATTCCATGGGATTATTCATTCTCAGGCAGCCTTTGAAGGATTCAATCAGTATAAAGTCAAAACATCCAAGAAAGAAGTACAGAGCAGGTAATTTGACAAACTGTGATGTTGGCTTTAAGTAATCTGACTAGCTATTAATTCACGAAGCAGTCTGGAGAGATTTGTGATGCAAACTGATTGCTGTCTAGACAGAATAAGGAGTGCAAAACACATTAGGGCAGATAGAATGTACCCAAAAAAGGTAGCCAAAAAAAATCTCCATGCTCCTTAATTTCTTGCTTGTGTGAGTTCAGAGCATATTTTGTTTTAAATCATTAGTACTGACCTAGCAAAGGATAACTGATGTTTTTGATCACTATAAAGTATTTATTGGCAGTTGGACTTGGTTAACAACCAGCAATTAAAGCTGCACTACAACTAGTTACAATTTATATAAAATTCCATGGAGGTTGTACACTTGCAAAAATTTTTAGAAATCATGTCCGTCTTACAAAAATCTGAATACTTATCTAGCATAGGCATGTTGTTTTCCCCATCAATCTTGCACATCTATTCACCATCTGCACTGAATAGCACTTGTATGTTTGCTTAGCAACAATTTCCTCTGCAGGTATGGTTTTGTCTGGCTTCTTAGAGTATGAATTGCATCACAAACCAATGCTGTACCCCTTACATCCCTGCTACCCACCCAGCTTCCTACTGAAGAAATTTTAAGATCCTTCATGACATCCTAAAACCAGTGTTACTTATTACCAGTATTATTAGTAATACATAAAATACTGCTATATATTTGTGCCAAAAGGAAATATTTACATTTTGCCCAAACTTTATTTACATTCCCTTTGCATGCACAAAGTCAATTCCTACACAAATAAGCCCATAAGTGTGTTGTCATTAATTTTAGTGGTGAGTAAGACACTGCATATTATTTAATAGAGCTTAGTAGGAACTGACACATGCACAAATCTTACAGGGCTAGTAGCTAGCTCAGTGAATACAGGGAGAACAAAATACCAAACTGAAACTCTTTGATAGGTAGCAGGAAGGTGCTTATAAATATTGCAACAGAATTACAAGGATGATTAAAAAAAAAAAGACAGACTGTGGTCAGGCATTCACTGCTATGTCTATTAAACCACAACTATACAGATACCAAAATAGCATTTTGAGTTGCTTTCCTATTCTTGCCTTGCCACCTGCCTTGAGAGAAGTAAGAGATACCTTGATATTAAATAACTTTTCTGTACCTGTGAAAACTCCAGAAATGCACCTTTCCTGTAAGGATCCATTCCCTAGCACTCTTTAGAAGGCTTCACGTATCTTCTCCCAGGGTCTGCAAGCTAACCAAACATGGGAAGGAGAGCATTCAGCACCATGAGCATGATGGTGCAGGAATGTCAGAGGGCTGGCAAAGTGATGATCTTTTGGACTCAGAATCCCACCTTCTATTTCCCATTTCAGGTAGTAGTTATGAAAGTTGTGGTAGCTTTGTGAACTATAATGAATATCCTTACTTATTCCACAGTAGTATCTGTCAGGCTATATGAAACTTGCAGCTAACAATACTGAGAATTACTTAGCTGTCCATGAACATAAATCTTCTACCAAGAGGCACAATATACAAGTTCCTTTGTACTCAACTATTCACAAAATGGAATTTGAACCTTTTGTCTCAAGCAAACAGGTGCTTCTCCTTTCTACTAGAAAACACTGCATTCCTACTCTAAAATACTTTGTTCATCTAGCATTATGCACACTATGTTGTGTGAATATAAGCCAACAATATTAATGACTGAGTTTTGACAGAACAGTTTCAAATTAGATATTAAAAAGAAAAGGTAAGGTAAGCTAGTAAATTTAGTCTTCATAGAAACTTTTGTGTAGAGTTTCAGTCCTTTCAGATACTTTCTATCATGTTAAAAGAGTGAATGCAGTTGAAGTGATTTTGTAGAAAAGAAGCTCCTAGTAACAGTGAGCTAAATATACTAGGTACTCTTCTCATAGTGTTGGTAGATTAAATCCAGAAAATATGTTACTACTTGGACAGAAAAGAAATTTCTCTGGGAAGAGGAATAAAGTCAACTAATTGATCTGTTTGGGGTTTTTTTAAAGGTATCAAGAAAACAGTTGGAAGACTTATTTTGTAATATATATTTCAGGTGAATGTTCCTAGAAAGTTACACAATTAAACATTCTTCAACACAAATCTGTTCTCCTTTATTTCTTTTCATATCCAAAGACTTAAAACTTCCCTCAAACTGTTTTGTACTGTAACTTACAATTTTTAAACCTTGAAGTTTGGGTTATGATTTTAAACAACCAATAGCCAGTAGGCAACCAATAGGCATATGTTTTAATTCCTCATTAGAGGTTAATTTGGTTTTCCAGCATTCTTCTTCCCTTCACATGGCTCACATTTCAAGTCCCCATAAATCAAACCATTCAGTCACATGTGGGCATTAGCTGTTACTAGAGGTGATGATGCTACATACCGTAATTAATAATATGAACTCTCAGGACAGAGCATGCATGTGTGCGTGCACATGCACATGTATGGTGATCATGAAGTAAAGCAGGTATAATAACAATTTTGTGAAGCAGTAAGAAAACTAGTGAGTAATTGACAAAAAAGCAGAAGCTTTCTCCCCTCTTCACCTCTTCTCCTACCCATGAAAGCTAAGAGAAGGCTGCATTTCTCCTAGGATTAAACCTTCACTGCCTTTTTCCAGTCCATATGCTCATAGCTACACTGCTACCTTATGAACATCACTCAGCTGCTAAGTCTATTCTCTCTGCAGTCAAAGACCACCAGTGCAACTCCTCAAAACTTTAAACATCCCCCCATTGCTAAGGTCCTTCAGTTCAGAGACACTCTTTGAGAATACTCAGGTCTTAGAAAACTTTTGTTTTATTTTTCTGCTCCATAATTAAAACTCTCTCCAAATTCAAGCACATTCAAGCACAGCCAGCCACCCTCTTAAAGCAAGGCTCAGACAATATCACTGTCTTCTCTTCTACATGTTGTTTGACTTAGAAACTTTAGGGAAAAAGAACAAACATTTTCAGTCTTTTAGCATCTACTTACTATTCAAGAAACTACCACAAAATGAAATGAGGTGTAATGGGAGAATCAAACAGTCAGAGAAAACCTGTAGTCGGAAAAAAACCTTTTGGTTGCTGAAATCTAGGACCTTGCAAATAGGCTAGAAAAGTTCAATGTGGCATAGTTTTTGAGGATCACCTTTTACTTGCATTTAAGTGGTTGGTGTTATGAAACTCTTATGAGTACAATTTGGGTAACGGAATTTTGTGGGATTTGTTCTTTTTCCTCAGTAGCACGCAAATTGCTCATTTTCTCAAAATGACGTTTGCTTCAGAGTTTAAACTGTGAGACTCTCCTGGCTCATCTAAATGAAATTTACTGTTTAACTAATAAAGGAATTGATGTAAAGGACAATGTAGAGTATTGAAGGTGTGATAAAGAAACGCTGTCTTTATGGGGGTATCATATTACCAATGCTCAGCAGAAACACTTTTCTATTTATGGCTGTAGTACAAACTCAAAGAGCTAGTGAATCAAGAGATTATTTTTTCATATGATTCTTACCAGGTTCAGTTGCAGATCGTGGCTCTGCAAATCACATCATAAGGAGGGGAAACAAACAAGAAAAATTATATTAGAGATTACATTAATAAACAGCAGTATACTGAATGAGCAGATTATAGTGAAATACTGTAAACAAGTACTGAATCTGTCCAGACACATCACAAAAATAAGGAAGACTTAAATTGTCTGTTGGTAGCAGTAATTTGATTTTTATTTCTAGCCATTATAATTACTGAAATGTGGGGAAGAGAGAACGCTATCCAAAACTCAATTCTGACAGACTAATTTAAGGATCTTTCACCACCCCATATCAAAAGTAGCCACTTCAGATTATTGCCTTACTTTTTTGGAGAATTCTGAAGTCTGGAGAATCTTGAATTTCAATGCCCTGACGAAACCACTTAACATGAATGGGAGGGAGTCCTCTGACCCTGCATTCCAATACCACGACTTGTCCCTCAGATGCTGTGGAGTTTTGTAGCTCCTGAAATATAACAATCACAATTCAAATGAACTAAGAACATTTTACATTCCAAAAAACAGGCTTTTCTGCCCTTTGTATTTCAACTGTATTTTATTGTGTCATTACATTTTTGCAACAGACATTTTCTGTGAGCTGTGTTTTCACTCTGATTAAATTTATCAGCTATATAGTTAAAATAACTGCATAGATTATTAATTTTTTTAATATGGCCAAAGATGGAAAAGGTGTGTAAGTATTAAAGTCCCCAGACCATCACAAGCAGATAGCTGCACTCTGACTTTCATTTTTCATCCTTCTTCCACAAAGTGAAATGAAAGTGCTGCAACTAGCTACACATTGACTGTCTTGGTCCTGAGAGAGCAGCCGTGCTACTTTCAGGTTAACCTCTAGGATGTGGAGTTGCTTTTCCTCTGAGCCATTTATAATCAACCAGGCAAAATTAGATTATGTGACTATGATTAGGATACATTAGCTTGTGTATGGATAGCTTCTGAGACAGTATTATAACTGTAATAAATTCATATATACATATGAAAAAAATTCAGGAAGAGTCTCCATCTTTGATGAAGAACTACAATGGGAGAGGAGAAGCACAGTACTTTAAGTAATTGACAGCAGACAATCACTATTTTTTCCTTTGTTATCCATTTTAAGATTGTAAATCAAAGAGTCTTTTTAACTGTACTGGCTGTCTTATACCCTTTTCAGTTTATTAATAAAGTTTTAGGCCTTGATGCAGCAAAGCACTTGAAGTTAGGTCTAAGATCAGAGTTGTCTCTAGTTACTCTTCATAGATCTCTAGTTCATCAAATACATAAGAATTTTGTTATGTGGAAATGCAAAAATCTTTGGGTTGTTCCTTGAAGTTTGTGTAGAAAGAAGGAAGCTGGATAAATACTTTTTTTTTGCTGCTCATATTTGGATCTATTCCTCTCTAATTGAAGTTGTTTTGGTTTGGTATGTCCCAACTGGCTTAAGCCAGTTAATATTGGACTTTAGGGACAAGAGATATGAGGGTTGGAAAGCAGCAGTGCAGTTTTGATTACTTTGGTAGTTTCTGAATGAGGGCTGGATATCTTCTATTTCCCACTCTTACTAGGAACTTGCCTGCCTCCCTACTTTTCAGTAACCACATTCTCTAATCTTTTGCACCTCCGCTATTCACTCTCCTGTGATACCTGCAGTATCAGTGCAGAATTATGAGGGATAGAATTAGACCTTTCCTGACATGAGAAAGGGATATGATAGAGCCATGTACACATGTGGAGAACAGGGCTTACTCTTACTTATCTCTAGGCAAAAGTACTTGCTGTTCCATATTAGCTTTTAGTCAGCTGTTTTTCTGAAGCAATAACCAGAAATATCTTCTTTTCTTCATTTCTGCTTCAACGAATGTTGACTAAATAATTGGTACTGCTATGGAAATGATGGTTTGAAGGCAAAATGAAAATAGCATTTTTGATTAAAGTTGTATTTTAGAGATTAGGGAAACATGCTGTCCTTTTTGCTGCTACCTAATTGACAGTTCTGAAGTTTCATTTGGAATGAATGCGAAGATAAACAGTGACTTAAATAATTAAGAATTACTGAATAAAAGTTTTCCTTCTAGCAAGTCTATGCCTTACATTTTACAAAACATCTCAACGAAGAATGTATGAACTGCTTCTTTAACAAACATACTTGCATGGATTTTTTTCTAAAAAAATGTAAAAAAGCTTGTGTTATTCTTATCAGTAGATAAATTATGTAAATGAGGTTTTATCATGACTATGATGTGTAATGGATGCCTACCTTGTTTTATTTTACAAAGATTTTTCAATGGAAGACAGTCATGGGCATAAGACAAACACATACAGAATATTCTTGTAATTCCACTAGTGATTTTAACAGGGTAGAAGGCATAAGAACTTCATTGTTGCAGGGGAAAAGTATTTTCTAGGAAGTCATTCATACTAAAAAGGACAATTAAAACTGTAAAAGTTTTATTACGATCAAACATTCCTGCATTAGGATATATAATTTTGATATTTCTTTCTGGACTATAGGAGTGTAATATAGATTCATGATGGATAAAACATACCTTTGTAAAAATGAGTGCAGAATAGATAGGCTTAGGTCCATCCACATGGTGCAGGTATGAAGTAGGGCTTTGAGCCTGCAAAGCAATGCAACAGTGCTATAAAATGGAAGAACACTGGTTTCAGTAATATGGCCTGCATATATCTATGCATTAATGCAAACTCTCAAATGCAGAGTCTTATTATGGTGCTCTCGTTTTAGCACGCTTCTTGAGTGACATCTCTATTTCACATCTGTTATATTTCTGAAATCAAAATACAAGATTTAAAGGCTTCTGTACTTCCCATGAGAATTTTGTATCCAACTGTATTTGCCTTGAAGTATTTTGAGAGTTTGACTCCTGTTGATATCATTCAAGTCAGTCCTTTGCACTAAAACATTTTTGCCTTTCCTGTTATTACATCCCTTTACTGCTCTAGTAATAAATAAATCCAGGTACTTAAGAGCTTATCAAGGTGAGACAAAGGAAGGTAAAAGAATTTACCATGATTTCTATAAGTCATCCACAGTGGCATTAAAATTTAGTATAAATACTTCCATTAATTTAAAAATTGGTGTCTAAAAATACCTGCTGACTGGGCACAGAGATAGGTTGAATGACAGCTGTGGTGACTCCAGACTTTGGTGTAGAAGATCCTATTGTCAAGGAAACAGAGGTGGTTTTCTTTTGGACCCTGAAAAAAAGAGAAAACAGCAAGCAATTTATAAGATCTGAAATCAGACTATGTTAGTTTGTAATTTATAAGCTACCTTGTATTTTCTACATTGGTAAGTACGTCATTATCAGCTGAAAAAAATCAACATTGGGGAAGCTTGAGTAGAACACTATCTTTGGCTAATTTACACTTTCACACCAAATTAAAATTTCTCATTTAAGATACAAATTAAAATGTATTCTGTTTCTTTAATCGTAGGTCTCTGAATGATTTTTTGGAGGCACAGGATTGGGTGATTACAAATGAAGACCTAATTAACTTTAAGTTACTCCTGTGTGGGAAAAGTTGATATCAACAAAAGAATTGTCAGGGTAACGCCAGACTTCTCTGGCAGAGCAAGCACATTAATACAATTTACAGTTAAAATACTATGCATTTATATAACATGAGATAAGGAGAAAAGACAAGACATACACAAATGTACACCAGATGTTTATATAGATCTAAAACTACCAAAGATTTTCCAGTGCCCCATATTAAGAACATTTGCACAGCTTTGGTTCTACTTTGCACACTTACTGTGGCATAGCTCCAGATTTTGATTTGAAAATTAAACTTTCACTCTCTGAATCTGTGGAACTGGCACCTGGAAAAGAAAGTATTTTCGATAATCTTATGTCCTTTTACTGATTTATTTAATGTTTACATAAAAAACCCCAAACTGTGCTACTTTTACATTTCACTTCAAGAGTGGAGAACTCTCTGTAATAAACTACTGCAGTTTTTCTTATCTGATAAAAGACTGTAACTATGTACTTTAGACAGTTACAGAAAACATAAGCATGCTGATTTAATTGCAAACTGCTTTCCCTAGGCTCTTAGCTGTCTTACTTCATATTGAAGCAAATACGGGCAAAAAAGAAAAAAAAATGCTTACTACTACTCTAATGGAAATGTATAATTTTATTTACTTGAATGTTAAAACTTAAAGCTTAAGCAAACATATGGCTTATACACAGATAAAAATTCTTCAACCTTAAGTAAGAGCAGCTCAGTACAGCAAGACACTTTCAGACTAAACTTGCCACCCATAATTTCCACAGTTCAGACTATTTATATTAACCTATATATAACATTTATGTACTGGTATTTCTTGCCAGCGGAAGTCTTGATACAATGTATATGCTTGGCAATACCCTGAACTCACTTAAAGAAAAAAATACAAAAGCATTTATTCCCTTTGTCTTATTTTTTCCTAGCAACTGGCATTTCATACAACATTTATTCTAGACATTTATGCAGTGCATACTATTCTTCAAAGGATTTGTGCATACTTATGCATAGCTGTATTTGTAATACAAATCATAAGCACTTCATAACTGATATGCATAGTATAGCATAGATTGATTCCAATGAAACAAAGCTTGGGCTGAGGCACCTGAATACTTTGTTTATTTACAAAGTTTCAACTACAAAAATCAAAGCTGTAAGTCTCACAGTAAAGGTAAGGAAATAGAAGTAACATCAAGTGAGAAAAGTGGATCTACATTAAAGTATTTCTCTTGAACAAAGGTTAATCAGGTCTTGTGTGACTGGATCTGCTGCACGGAAGAAAGTATAAGGCATCGGTATCATCAAGACTAGTAATGTACAAAGCAACGCTTGTGTGACAATCTGGTTTCCTTCAAGATGACAGGGGAGAAGCCCAATTCCTTGTACAACTCTTTCAAAGTTACATCTTGTAAAACTGCAAGATAGCACTTCCACATGGTAGGACTTTGCAGATCTCAGAAAAGGAATTGTTTTTCCCACTGTATCTCTCTACCTACCTGTTTCTTTTAAAGTATTGCTTCTGCTAATACAACTTCTCACAGTATTATATATTTGTACTATACCTGAGTATTTCTGAAATCATGTTTATGCCTGCAAAGAAAAGCCTCACTAGAACCCATAAGCTTCAGAAAAGTCTTGGGGATTTTCATATTATATCTCAATGTGGGATAAAAAAATTATAAAAAGAAAAAATGTCATGAAAGAAACCCTATAAATGCACATCTGTCATGACATAGCCAATTTATAGCAAAAAGTTTATTGCTTTGTTAATCAAAAGCTATTTAAACATTTTGGTATGGTATTATTCAGATCTGTTATGAGTATTTCTTACATTAATTTGTTTTATGCTTTCAATTAACAATTTAAATTAATTTTAATGAGTTACAAATTTGGTACAAGAATACATATTACCAAAATGTTTGACAGATGCATGAATTTAAACAGAAATCAGTATTCAATTAATATAATCAAGCCTAAAATACAGTCCTCTACTAAAAAAATAATTTAATTTTACTTGTGGTCAAGTCATTAACTATACTCAGAGAAAATAATACTTGAATTATAACTAATTTTGAAGTCAATAAATATTTTGACAATTACTAGCAGTTGATTCTGGACAAAATCAGTACGACTGACTTTTAACCTGACTTAAAAGTCAGAGTACCGAATGTGAAGAATTGTAAGACATTTACCCATGACTGAAGACGACTCATTTGAGGCAGCCACATTTAATTGCACTGGAAGGAAGTTCAGAGCTGAGACAGGGATTACTGCTATCGTGAAAATCATTACTGGTATCATCAGTCAATTCTTTGATTTACAGAGGATACTATGTAAAAGCTAATCATATGACACAAGCTCTTCTTGTTCCTCCTTTTCCATTTTTTATCTTCCTTGTACCCTAAATAAATTGCAATCTACCCACTGATTCTTGGGACATTCCTTGAAATACAGGAATTATATGATGTTATGTTCAAAATGTGTTGCATGAAAGGGAAAGCAGAGGCACACCATAAAAATGCCACCAACGCAAATGTAATCTTAAGACATGGGGAGGGAAAAGTAAACTTAAGCTTAGTTATCCTTTCCTGTATTCATTAAGTATCTAATTATTGAACTTCTTACCCTCAATGAATATTTCAGCTGACGTACTATCTGAACCAATGGAATTTGAAGCCAGACAAGTGTAGCGGCCAGTATCGTCTTCAAAGGCTTCTGCTATTATTAGTGAATGAAGTCCTCCACTTCCAGAATGGATCTGAATGTCAGGGGAATTCTGGAGTTCTTTTCCTTCACAGAACCATCTGCAGCCCACACACATTTAGAAAGACAAAGACAAAAAGAACATAAAGACTGGTTCAAGCTCATTGCACACAAGAAGACATTACATTCTGCTGCAAAAATCTAAATTGCTGCTGAAATCAGCACATGGTGCTTTGAAGTGTTTAATGGCATTCACAAAGAAATAACTTGCTGGAATAAGCATTGTTTAAAAGCTAGTGAGACGTTTCTGAATGCTAAGAAAATTGTACGCACCTACAATTTAAAACTATTCCCTGTCCTGTTTTGGTAGAATTAATGCTTTCTGCGTATCTTATGTACTGGCTTTCTTTGACCACAAACTAATCCATATCAATTTAACTTGCTACTCCCTTCTTCCCAAGACTCATCGATTCTCCGCACAGGATGATTGATTTTGTCTATCATGGCCAGTCAACCTAAAGTAATCCCATGGTACAGGTTCCATAAAAATAAACTGTAAATATATGTACTCCTGCCTCAGATCAGGAACATAAACTGGTTTTCTAGCCCTGGATTTTTATATATGTACATATTATATGTTCCACTAGCAAAAACGGATGACCCAACAAAAGGGCTCATTTTGGGTACAGGTAAAATGGAGTTATTACTAGGAAAAAGCACAGCCTATTTGGTTACATCAAGTCAATCAAGCATTATCCAGCGTAGGCTGCCTGAAGACCTAATCCATGTTCTTAGACTGCATTGTGTCCATGAATGTATCAGGTCCTATCTTTTTTCTGTTTGAGTCCCTCATATCAGCAAGACCCATCCTCAGAGGCTACTCCCTGATTCATCCATATCTGTAGCAGCCCAGTAAGTAGGAAAAATGGATAATTCTTTTTTGACGTGGGTTGCTATGCATTTTTGTGAGAGATGGTAGATTGGTAAATCACTAAAGGAAATATATTTGGGAGCAGCCTTCTTTCCATTGACAATATTTCACTATGTCCTAAAACCAAATTTTGCCAAGTCTTTCTGAGCACCAGTTCCACAAACTCAGTCTGATCTTTATCACTCTTCCTTCCCTTCCTCTCACCTCATAATCCTAATCTGTGCTTTTCCTTCTTCCTCTGCCACCTCAAAATGCAAAACTTGGGTGGAAAGGATAAAGAAAATGAGTAATTCTTGACAGCAAGCTTCAAAAGTGACCTTTCATTCTCTTCCCCCCATACACTTTTAATTTCCTACTGTAGTAAGGACTTTTAAAAAAACAAATAAATATAACAACAGAAATTTATGGAGAGTAAATTCAAATGAAAAGATGACAGTATTTTTTAAATTAAATACTTAAAATGTGCTATTAAAAATTTAGAGAATTTTCCCTTTAGTTTGTACATGTTTATGAGACAATTTTTGCAGTTATATTCCAGTAATAGCTCAGAATTTAACTTTTTTCCCCTCCTTATCAGATGACTTTCCCCCGCTCCCCAAAAACAAAGTAACCCCAGGGAGTTACAGAAACACCCTATTTAGGAAAAGCATGCAACACTACAGGATGATGGATACCACATAATAACAATAAGCAAGGAGTCTTTAGAAATGAACTGCCTCGCTTTTATTGCTCTTTTTTTAATTGGTAAACTACATGTAATTACCAGAAATAAAAAATACATTACAAAACTTTCTTTTGAGAATATTGGATTGTAAAACTTGAAATTTCATGTCTATTTCAGAATGCAGTGTTAAGAAACCTAGAAGATTTACACCTGAGACAATTCCCATTAATAACACCCAGAACTGTGGGCAAGCCCTCTGTGTTTATGAACAACAGATCTTTTATTTCTGAAGGTGAAAAAATGTTGACAGTGGCATTAAAAACATATGTAATTGTCTTATGTAATTAAAAGACTAGCAAGTTCCTTTTCTGTCTTCTGTTGTGGCCTGACAGCGCAGGTAGAAAGCATCATTTTTGGAAGGAACTAACAAACTTCCATTTGTTTACTCAGTAGACCCCTTTGGCCTACTTTTACAACTGTTGGGCTTGGAGACAAATCTATTCTGTCAGCTTGACTGCCAAAATTAACATTTCTCTTCCCCCTCTTCCCCTCCTTCCCTTTCTTGTCACAAGTCCTCCCTTCTCCCGGTGTGGGGACCTCTGCTACTATTTCTGCTTATTAGACCTTCAGAGTCCTAACCTCTATGCAGCCTTTCCTAAATTACATTTTAAATGATATTCACAAGAGAGAGGTTAATTCAATTTCTAGACAATCACAGACGAGGGCCTGTAATATGATGCTCTACTTAACCATTACTTCTGTTTTTCTTTCTTTTCCAGAAACATCCTGCAAAGGAAAACCTCTCCTCCAAGCATAATTATTTTCTCAGATAGATCCCACTTCAGTTTAATGCAAATTTCATGGCTTTCTACTGTCTCCCAAATTCCATTCTTACAAAATGTTTCAGAAACTGTGATAAGCATATGAACCTACAATAAAAAATCTATTTATATTTTATCATCATCAGATGATGTTTAATAAGCAAACTTTCCTTAGGAGTACAAGTTCTAGACTGTCCCTTGATTCATGCATAGGCACAGTCAGCCTCAAGCAGTGGGAGCTATTCCTCAACACTGATTGGGACTGAGACCCATTGCATCATGTCAGTGACATACCACTGAAAACGAGTCCTGACCTGCTGCATCGGACACTGTCTGTCACAGAGAAAACACATAAGTAAGCAATTCAATACAAAATTACCTCAGCCATCATTAAGGTGATGTTTGATGAAGGGAAAACAGGCCTGGTGTTGGACTGCATTGTTTACTGCGGAAAGAATTCACCTCCACAACGGGCAAGAGCCGAGTGATTTGAAATGGAGAATACTGGAATAGACTTAGTAATATGCTCTTCCCTTTTCTAATTGCATTTTTTTCTTGTCTGTCTACATGATTATAGAAGGACAGTATTAATTAGCATGAATTTGTTTTGGAGATTACATCAGAATTAAGTGAATTAGAAAATACTCAATTGAAACATTTATCCTGCAATAACTTCGTAGCTGCCAGTTCAGTTCAGGAGAGTTTGAGAATTAAAGAAAGGTTCAGCTAATAAAACTAAATGAAGTAATTTTTGCACAAACACAGACTGAATGTTAGTTTTCCATCTTTTAGATAGCATAGACTATTATAGAGCACAAAACTGCTATCTACAGGCCCCATCCGTCTTACTGCCATTACTCTTGGAATAGTCATGGTAAGAGGATTTTCTGCTCCTAAAGACTGAAAGACAAATCTTTGAAGTCTTTTCTCTTTCTACAGAAGAATCGTCAAAGCAAGCAACAAATCACTATCAAAGGGAGACCAAGCCAAAGAAACCAGGAGGACTCATGGCTAAACATAGAAAGACAGCCACAAAGCGAGTGTTACAAGAAAATTCCAGCTTTATGCTAACTAGGGCAGCATTAACCCATGTTGAGTCTATTCCAGCCTACTGATCCTGTTGGGAACAAGAGGATTACTATCTAGCTGTGAGAAGGCAATAATGCTTCTGGAGAACCAAAAAACCTCAAACCAAACCAAAACCAAAAGACACAGGAGTGTAACACACAGGAACAAATGGACTGCAGATGCTTTGCAAAAAAGAGAATTCCCCATATAGAGAACATTGGTTTAAAAATACATCTATTTCACAGGTTCTGGATACTGAAAGCACAAAAGCAATCTACTCGTTTCCCTATCCCTTTGTTATAGGTTCTCAATACTGTACAGAGTGTGCAGATAGAAACAAAACAGGCAGAGAGATGAATAAAAGGGTCTGAGTATATGTGTACATATCAGTCCACAGAATAAGAACTCAAGCTTGTGTCCTCGGTGCATTCCTG
>NW_010202444.1:33339-36498 GCF_000695765.1 Mesitornis unicolor
CTAGCATTCATGCAAATCTGTAGAGAACTGTCCCCTTGAAAGACAACAGAAGCTACCATAATGATGTCAGATAAAGGCTGATAAAAAAATCAAATAGAAAGAATATATATTTTATGTAACTGGAATTAATTTTATTAGTCATTAAGTATCTTTCCAAATTTCAAATTACACTGAATTTCTCTATTCTGTCCTACTTTCTTCTACATTCTCTTTCCTCTATTTCTTTTCCTGCCTGCATTTCCACTATGGCACTCTTTGCCTTGCCCTTTCTCCAACTATGCATAGTTTTCACCTACATTTCACCTAACATACATACTACTGCATGTTAAAACAATAGCAATTAAGTACTTAATACAGACGCTGAAACACAATCACTAGACTGAAAAGTCAATACTCCAAGGAAGCAAACCAGAGGTATTTTGGTAGCAGGGGAACAATGGTTAAGATACTAGTTTTTCACGCTTCAAAGCCTACTTTACTTGTCCACTGGCCACATTGTTGTATGACGGCAAAACTACAACAGCAAACAAAAAAGGACAGTCAGATGACAGTTGAGCAGCAGCTCATGCACCCTGACATCAAGTAGCAATTTGCACAAAATGCCTTTCTTTTTCACTCTTTTATGCTCTCACGACCATTCATGCATGGAAATACATACGAGCACGTGTGTCTGGGATTTTAATGGCTGTGAACAAAACATAAACAGAGCTGAACAGTGCACTGACTGAGCAAGCACCAGGGCCTTAAGAAAAACAGTTCAAGGTTCTCTCTAATGCATAATCCTGCTGGAACTTGTGTTTTTTGAGAGTCACTGAGGAATAGAGAGGTTTTCCTTTCTGCACACTCTTAAAAGTTAATTTAAAATGGCAGCTGAAGTGAAACTTTAAAATATAGCCTTAGGGAAGAATTATAATAGGGAACTCTGACCACTACAATATGTGCAGAGAGATAAGTTGTAAATTAAAAAGCAATTTTATCCTTGGTGGTGTTAAGTACGTCCAGCAAGAAAAGTTAAAATGAATTACTCTGATGTTCCTGCACTGACAGAGTTAGCATTTCCATCACAATATTGTGTGCAACTTCCATTTTGTTTTGTTCTGAATTCAAGTTAAGCAGTCCAACACTTCCAGACTATAAAATATTACTACTTTAAGAATTTAACTTGATTTTTAGAAATCAACTTTGCCATATAGGACTTAGAGTACACTGTAGTAATCGGATTATTCAGATGCTTCTGTTCTTTGCGCACTGCTCAATTTTTATGCAACTCGCAATGAAGTATTTTTATCCCTTATATACAGTTTCATTATTTGCATAGGCAATTCATAAAAGAGTTACCAGTAACAACCTACATATTTAAAATATTTCTATTTTGTAATCTTAAAAGAAAATGAAGATCTGAATATAGATGCTGGTGCTTTGCCTGAACATAAGCAATTAAAAAAAGGCTCTACCTGATGAAAACCACAGAAGCCAATTTTATAGTAAAAAGTGTGTTACATTATAAACAGAATATATTATGCAGTTATTCAGAATTTAACCGAGTCTTCAGGTGTTGCACAGTGTTGTCCAAGCTCTCACAAATTTTAATCAGGATTTCACCTCCAGATGAGTAAATTGCACAATCAGGGTTTTTTTGGTTTGTGGGGTTTTTTGTTGTTTTTTTGTTTGTTTTTTTACACTTGTCATAATTTGACTATGTACTGTGGAAAATTATAGATGACTTATTAAAGCAAAACCATTCTAAGATAGTAAAATTTCATTGTTACAAATTTCACATCTCTGTGTTAATCCTGCATTCTTATAAAAGTCTAGAAGAAGGTTAAGGTAATGTTCACTACTGGCTACTCAGTTCTTGCAGTAGGAAATCTTTAAAAAACTGGATATGTTCACTATTTTTTTAGAACTCTGTGATTATAAGAAAAAATATTTAAATATTTAACGGACTAACAATGACAAGCATGTAGCAACTTTTTGTTGAAGTGGCTTCAAAACCTCATAGGTACATTTATGACATACACCAAAGAAACCAGAGAAGTGACTCTTGCTGTTGACAGTACTGTGGTGTTGGGGAAATGATACTTAACAAATGCATCCAATGGTATCCAAATGAGATACTACATTTCAGGTAATCCTGTTTCCTCATGCAGAACAAAGGCACCTGTGCAGCTGTATTTATTCAGTAAGAACAGCAAGGAGATCATATTTCTATAACTGGCTAAAAATGCAGACAGTATTAAAGGAAAAATATGTATGCTTTCTTCTGTAACCAGAATGAACAACTACCTTATGCCTATGAAGAAATTTCTTCTAAAAATATTGCTTATATTACAGTCAACCTTCATGCATGAAATAACAGAATGCTGGACTTTTCCATTTCTGAACCCTAAAGTTTAAATCCTACTTCATACCCTATTTTCACTTATCTTTGCCTTTTGCCCCAAAAGATTTATCTTTTTTCCATACCTTTGTCCATCATTAAAACACAAAGTACCTTATTACTCTTGGTCCTAACCGTGTGTTTTCTGAAGACAGAAGCAGTGGCCAGGTGTAGGTTTCATAAACAGTTTCAGAAACTTTACACAGAACTTTCTTCTTTGTATTTGGGCACAAGCCTTCACTGTAATGTGGCACTTTAAGAAGTAGCTGTTTAATTGACAAATAGATGAGAATAGATGATTCAGTTCTTTCTATATTTGAGTAATCATCAGATCAAGAAAGACAGAAAATACTGTGCATTTTAAAGACCAACTATGTAGTGCAAACTGCAAATCTCCTTCTACAACAACCATGTTGACTATTTGCCACACATAAAGTTAGTTATTTGAAAATTACAACACCGCCTCGTTTCATTGAGAAAATTCTACATCTAGTGAATTTGGGAATATATAAATTTACAAATTATGTATCCATGTTCATATCTTTAAATAAAAACTATGAATAAACCTCCCCCCAAGAATAATTTATATGAATTTAAGATATTAAGTTTTCCATACTTTTACCTGTAAGACATTTTTAAGGGCTGTTGGACTCATTAGATAAGTGGTACTGTATTGCAGGTTAATTTAATGACTCTTTTTAGCAGTCGTTTTCTTTTGAAAATTCAGATATATTATTGCAGAACAAGTGAATAACAATATTTAATGTAACAATTTCCCT
>NW_010202444.1:36529-61744 GCF_000695765.1 Mesitornis unicolor
ATCATCTCTTCTTGTACAGTTTATTCACACTTTACTAACTTCTGGAGCATTACTTTGTACCTGACATCTTCAAGTCTATAAGACGATATTTTATATAATCTTCTATTTGACTAAGCTTAAGTTTCTGGCACACGTATGGGTACCACTGCCACGTACAACTCACACATCTGAGATATAGCTCCAAAAGTGACTTTTGAGATTATGTGCAGTCTTTGCAAAGATGATTAGAACTTCTTTGCAGGTGCCTAAAAAATAACTCTGCCGCCTCACAGGTTAAACTGACTGAGAAAGGATAAATGGAAATAATCAAAGGGAAAACTACTATTGTTCTCAAAAGTCAGAGTAGGTGCCTTCTAGTAGAACAGAAAAGTCAAAAGAACTCTCTGCTCCACCATAATTACAGTTTTGTATTTCAGTAATGAAAGCAATCCCTTAACAATGTGGATGGCTGCGCTTGACAATATTTCATCTTTTCAAGCTCTTGTTACGTGTTGAAACTGAAATAAATTTCCTTCAGAACAGAGCTAATACTGCCTCAAAATAAAATACCTTCAACTTCAGGAGGTTAAGCTGTTAAAGTTCAAGACTGAAAAATCTCTTCCCTTCACTTACTTCACTTCACAGATACAAGACTCCAAAATTTAATTATAAAAGCCTGCAAATATCAGGGGAAAAAAGAGAGATTGGATTGGATTGGAAATAGCAGCAAGCTGCAATAGCCCAACAGTTATTTATATATATTTTAAATATACATAATAGTTATATAAGTTTTTTCAATATCATTAAATATGAGATATGGCAAAATAATTGAATACTTGCAAATTGCCACTTGTTCTTAGCCTCCTAAATTACACCACTTAGGTTTGGAAAATGATTGCCTGTTTCATAAAAACAGTAATAAAGCAATCTGTAACCTCTTTGAGCTTCATAGATTAAAAAAATAAAAGGAAAAGAAAAAAAAAATCACAACTAAAGCCAAAAAGCAGGACAGTAGATACAGAAAAAGAACGTTCATATAGTATTTTTGTGGCACATTTACCTGTATTTTAGAAGACTACGTTAAAATCAGTAGGTACTATGAGCAGTGAGAAGAAGAACGATGTAAAGTACAAGTTCAAATTAAAACAGGCAAAGTACATAGAGCTAATGTACATTCATTTCATTCTTTAACATTCCATACAATTTTCTAATTTTGTCTTTTTAGGTTTCGTATTTTGCCAGAAGCTTCTATTTTTTTAAAATTTATTTTATTTTTGTAATATCTTATCCATCTCGATCTCCACTGCAATATAGGCCACAGCTTGCCTCCAATGCCAATAAATGTGGAAGCTGCTCCCATGTTTCAAAGCACAAAGACAGAACAGTTTATAAATGTGAAGAATGTGGAACTACAGTCATAAAAACTTGACAATAGCTGACTCTGCAGTTTTGTCCCTAATATGACCATAGATGTTTTCATTATTTTTTAAATGAAATTCAGGTTTAAATGATTACCAGATATAATCCTTCATTTTCCACACTCTTAGAGTTGTATACTCTCAGAGGATTATCACAGAACTATGAAATACTTTATACACAGTTCAGCACTTTTTAAATTTAACCAGTTACTACATAGGAGCCCCTGTAGTTCCAGGGCATGAAATGCCAGACAGTGAGCAATAATTTCTTTCTTTCTGACAGGTAATTAAATTGACTGTTTTTAGACAACTTCCTTCTTGGGCCTGGAACATCTTACCCTGAAGTGTGGTAGACATTATCTGCATTTCAGATTGTTCCACTAATTCATTTGTCAGTAAGTCAAGCAGACCCCTTCTGCTTGTGTCTGTAGTAGTCCCAGCAGAAACTGACTGATTTTCTGTTTTGTTTAATGTAAAGATTATAATCTCCTTCCAAAAAATCAGATTTCCAAAGTAGAGATACTGCTCTGTATTTTTTACCCTGTGACTAAGGAAATTTTTGCCACACATGGAAATACATATATGCAAATTTTTTCGCCAGAACATATTCCAAAGACAATCTAGGAAGCTCTACCTCTTTTATTTTATATTGTACATCTTCAAATATTTGTTTAAAGGAAGTTATAGAAAGATAACCCATACATTTCAAAAAGCAGTGTTGAAATGCAACCAGTCTCATAACGCAAGTCAGTAGTGAGGGAAGCACATGAAAACAGAGTTACAGGTTAGTGCTTCAGAGGAAACATAAATATGGTATTAGATATCACATTCCAGTTCCCATACAGTTTGTTCTCAGCCTCAGAGTGTGCTGGAAGAGCCAACTAGAGCAGCATGCTATGCCTCCCTCATTTTATTCCACCATTCCCTCCTCTCATCCATTTTTCTTATTCTGTGATGTTAGCCATACCCTTATGTGTGTTTTCAGTAAGAATATTCACTATAATTTTCCAGAGTGTCTAGAACATGGCACCTGTCTTACTGAATATAAGCACTGAACCACCTGGTAACAACAGTCTAGAGAGGATCTAATGGTTCACAACAACAGCTCCCTATAATCTACTGTGTACAATGAATGTTCTTGTCTCTGAGCTAGCTGAATAAAAATGCTTCTCTAAAGAAAAGCTCAATGAATTTAGGCACTGAAACAGTAATTAAACATAACACAACTAGATATGTTTTATTATTGTGAAACAGAGGCTGAGAACTTTGTCCATCGTCACCCAAGAATGGTAAGAGCCATGTCAGAACTCAGCTTCCACTGCCTTAAATCTAAGGCCACCTTCCATGAACTGACCATGTCTCTATAATAAGAGCAGATTCTGACCTTGCATTACCAGATATACTGCTAGCTTTAGAAGTATTATTAAATCTTTTAAAAACCTAGCAAATCAGAATGAAGAGACTAATTCAGTCATTATAGAGCACTGCATGGCAATGAAGTACTGGAGTTTCATTCTTAGGGGTCTGCTTGCCTACAGAAGGATTTTATGTGGCCACCTCCCATTTACTCTGAGGGCAGTCATGCACCTAAGCCTCCAGTGTGTGCACTAAATGACTGTAACTACATTCACTTAAATTGCAGATACCAGCAAGGCTTATGCAGACCTAGGCCTCCATCAAGTTACCATTTCTGGTACTTGATAGGAAACTAACAAGATAATGGAAGAGAAGAAAGAAAACTAAAAGCAGTGAAGACAGTCACAGCACGTTAAAAAATTTAAATATTTAATAATCACGTGTAAAGTGCTGAACATTTTTCAGAGCCAAAGAACTGTTGAGGCTTGCAGGATTAACACAATTGCTTGTCTCGCTGAAATGTAATGCATATCGTCTATAACAGAAATGCCACTCTCAGCTTTGCCTTATAACAGTATACTCCTTTGACTAGGAATGGGTTTTGAACTAGCATGCATTATTTTGCCTACATGGGGAGGGGAACCTCTTACAGGACTGCTAGGAATAATCTTCTAGTGAAATAACATTTTGAACTTTGAGGGAAGCACTAACTCTTTAGTTAGGATAAAGAAAATGATGTAAAGTTATAAGGATAAAATTGCATTTGCATGGTTTACATTCTATGCATGAGGTAGACAGCATTTAATATGATTGTGCTGAGTTAGTTAGTGACAAGTTCAAGGCTGGCAACACATTTTGGATGAAGCAGTAATACTTCTTCTCAAAACCATAATACTTAAAAAGAGGAAGAACCTGAGAAATATTTTGGACCAATCACTCTAGCTCACAAAAAAAACGCCAACATTCAATCATGAAACCTTAATACCTTGCAAATCAACAATAAATAGAAAGAAACTTCCACCCAGAGTATGTAGTCTAATTCATTACTGAAAACATGGAAGTGGCAACTGTAGAACTTGTAGGTTTACCTTCAGAACTGGCAGACATCTTGCTGGAGTTATGAAAGGTAGAAAGTTATTAAATCCACTATGACATATTATGATCAGCATGCTTTTTATAGGCACAATTAAATGATGCCTACAGAGGACAGTTATCCACGTTATTTTAGCTGAATAGATAAACTCTTTTATTTGTAGCTGCAATATTAGCTAAACTAGACCAGAATAAATACAAAATGAGACCCTACAAATCCAGTACAAAACTGTTTCATTCTTATATGGATACTGCTCCTACTATCATCTCCCTTTTCCCAACTTCCCAGTTACTTCCAAGCCAATCAGTAAATATAACTTTGTTGACTGGAAGATAAAACACTTGATTCATACAGGTCAGGTCAGCAACTTAGTAGCTGAGAACAAAGGAAGAAAGCTGTCAGCAGTTTTGTCAGTGTCTTACATTAAGTATGACAGCAGTCAAATTTACTCAGTGAGGCTCAGCCTGATTTCTGCAGCAGCATCTCTTTACAGAAATTACACAACATGGCAAAACCTGACTGACCTACTCGGTTTATGCAAATAAATACCTGTCCTTAGGGTTAACTGCTGCATTACTGTGCATTTCAAAACCCACAAGGACTCTCTTTAGAGGAGGACTACGTTCACCACCTAATGACTAGGAATCATCTTTGCCTAATTAATAATGATTAACTGATGCTAACAGTTAAAGCACCTTTACACACTCTCACTAGCTGCAAGACACAGCACGGCTGTCACTTGAGACTGGTTTCAGCCTTATCAGACAAGCTTATACCCATGGCTACCGGCCCTCAATGTGGTACGTTCCAAAAGCATGCATGTACCCTTGCTATGTGCTTTGGTCACTATCTGCATAGCTATGGCCAGTCCTGGCTTGCTCCAAACATTCATCACATTCAAGATTCTTCTCACCTACCAACGTACACTGGCCTAGACAACCATTCCTCAAAGCATACTGTGTGTGTTTTTCACAATCATTGTGAAAACTGAAATATGAAATAGTACCAAAAGCAGGCTTTACTGGAAAATAAAAAAAATTCCATAGGAATCCAACAGATTGAGGGTCAACGCTCAAGACTGCTTTAAGGTCTACTCCTTTTTGCAATGACTAGAATTTATATGCGCTTGCTGTAGCACATACATATCTTGGAATTCCTTGACACTTATTTCCAGCCCTTTTCCATCATGCCTTTCTTTGCTGTTTGAAAAACAGAATAAAGAGAGGGAATCTGTTCTACATATGAGCAGTGCAGCACAGATTGCATTAGCATTACAGTCAGAAAAACCATGCAAGTAGTCATTAAGTTTTGGAAGAATGGCAAATGTCAATCTAGCTACAGATTAATACCTGCATGCCCTCAGCAGCCCTATCAAAGCTGTCCCAGAGACCTCTCAAAGAACAGAATATTCTGCTCTTTCTATGAAGACATGGGGATACTTCCATGTATATGACACGACAGAGTGTAGCCACCTCTGCTTCACTCAAGCTGTAAAGCACTGAGGGGCTCTGGAATTTGTCAAAGACTTCAGGCACAGGATGATCCTTTTAAGATTGGGCACCATAAAGGCCATGCTTTGGGTTTTTTGGTAGAAAGACTGTACTGTTTTATCCACACTACAATTAGGATTGTCCAGTATAAAAACAGTTCAGGTTGGTTCTACATATTTCCTATGCATTAATACAGTAAAACTGAACATTGACACAACATATTAACATACTAGTGACAGGAATGTCAGGGTGCTGTATTATACATTTTAACCTCTGATTAATTCTCACAGCAGTTATTTAGAAATACTAATAGCTTTCCCACCTGCATTGTGCACTTCAAAGTTGTTTTTTTTTTTTATAAAGCAAATAACTTTTAAACATTTACATTGTATTTTGTGTGAGGCAGAAATTAAGGAACAGTGATTTATGAACCCTGGTTAAAGGTTGGGTTTTTTTTTTGTTTTAACCTTCTTTTTTAATTTAAGAACAAAGTTCTTGGAAATAAGGGAGAGAAGTAAAGTTAAGCAAGGAACTAGTTCAAAAGGATGTACACAGCTATACGACTGATTATTCTCTTTTTTTTTAGTTTCAGGTAGCTAAATTTACTAACCTAATACTTAAAGACAGTAAAAAGTTTGATTGTTGTTTATTGGATTTGCTGTTGTAGAATAATACTTCTATATTTTTTTCTAGAGAAATTGCCGTGCATGCATCCTACTACTGTAGGAATAGTTCTTCATCATTACTTCATCTTCCAATCCATGTTTTTCAATGCTATAACTTTTGATCTGTTTTCTAAATTTGAAACTCCATGAACTTGTTTTCTTTTTTAGGAAGTATCCATATAATATATATTGTTATATGTTATATGATATTATAACATTCACCATATAATACATCTGAAGGAGATTTGGGTGAAAGTCTTATATCAAGTGTTATGCATCAGTTTATGGGAGAAAGGATATAATTGAGAAGAAAGGACTATGAGAGTACTGAGGGAAAAACAAGATTTGATTAAGAGTAACTATTTCAGAATTAACAATATGCATAAAAAGAATATACTAGTAACAAGTGCCTACAGTATAGATGATTACAGTGTCACCCTTCACATTAGGAATATACATTGTTCTTGATAATTACAACAGTTTATTTAATGAAGTGTTTAACAATATAAGCTTTTCATTTTTCTTAAGAGCAGCCCAAAACAGTAACTTTGAGAGCAAGCAATTAAAATGCATACAATCAATAAGGTCATTGTCCTTCCTTTTTACTTTTCATACTTTCCATAACGTATTTGGAATGGAACATATTTACTGTGATTTATGACAGGGAGCTCTTCCCTTATCTCTGTCCTCCTCCCTCTCTCTCAAATCAGGTCAGCCATCACTCTGTAATGTCCAAAAGAATTCCTGAGATACATTTGCACTCATTTAAGAGAGGCATGTTTGTACTCTGTGCAAAATATTCAAAGGAGCCATTTCTCCTTTTATTGAAAGAAACATTAAAAACTATTTGTTTTAACCCTGACCTTACCATTAAATGCTACGATCCCAACTCCTGGCCTCTAGGCAATTAAAAAAAAAAATCGTTTGAGTACATCCTGCCAACAATTTCCATGTTAAAAAAAAGTCTAAGTTGGAGCCATGTGGTCTCAATCAGGCAGTAAAAAACTCGCTGTATTTTCTTAAATTCACAATTGCAGTATGCCCATAACCCCTCTTTTAAATCATCTTAACCAGATCTGAATCACTCTCACCACAAATTATTTGGTAGCCCTGGAATGTGCTGGGGTAGACAGAGTTGCTCTGCAATTAATATTGGGACATTTCCCACTTCTCTAGTGTTAAAAGAATAGCCTACAGGAAATAAAAAAAAAAGAAAATAAAATGTTCTTTAAAAGGTTAAAGCCAAGACAAAAAATGACATCACAGTTCAATCATTCAATGAAAAAAGGAAAAAAATGCAACTACTGCCTAATAAATCAGTGCTGTGTGCCACAAACCACAGTGAGCCAACATAGTCCAAGAACAGCTTTTATTGCTGAAGCAAACAGAGATACCACAAGCAGCTGGCAGATGTATGTGTAATTGTATTCACAGAGCACCACTGAATCCATTAAGCCAGCCAGACTTGTAGAAGTGGATCAATTAAAAAAGAAGAATAACCATGATTTCAGTAACGATCTGTGCATCCCCTTACATTGCACTACAGAATTTTTTACCATGGGGTACCACAATTTTTTGCACAGATGAGTAAGTATGTGGCACTTCGTTAAAAGCTTATAGACAGATCACTTAGGTCCAAATAAAACCTTTGAGGTACCTGCATTACCTGGATGAATGCTGCTAGCCTTCTCCATTGCTCCACTCCAGCAAGTAGGATCGATAGGTGCAAAGCACCCCAGCTTTCTCAGCACATCTCTGAAGGAGTTCCAAAATATTACTTACATCTAAAGCTATAATAGGGTAAGGGGAATGTAATTCCTTGGGGGTTCCTAAATATCAAGTTTAAGCAGAAAATGAGCAAGCTTTGCTTAACTAACTGCAAGATTCTTAAATGCCACTTCCTTTTTAAAAGTCTCTCTGCAGCCTGAAAGATTTCTTTCAGTCCTAATCACCTCAAAAAAAACCAATTTAAACATGTGGCCAAAGTGATGTGCATTAAAACAGAAATAGGCCAGAGCCAAGACGTTTGGATCCAGTTATTAACCTTCTCATACTTCATAGATGTTGGAATCCAGGGGTTTTGGTACAGGCCCATCTCGGAACTCACCACTCATTGCCAAACCTCACAGTAAGTAGAAAATACACTTTAGCATATCAAAGTAGGAAAAACAGCATAAAGATGTCAGACTTTTACACCACATCAATGAGAAAAAATGTCATTATAGCACCCATGTAAACTGTGAAACTGAAAGAAGCTGCTGAGGCAACCTGACATGGTGCCATTGACAGGGGGGAGCCCAACTCAGGAAAACACTATTCCATTTTAGCTCTGAAAAAGAATCTTTGCTTAGCTCCAGTGTGCGACTCAAGCTCAGTGAATTCATAAACAGAGCTAGTAACTGCTACAGAAAGAAGTGCCTTAGTACATGGCAAACAAAATGTGTACTGAACTTCCCCAGCATCCTAATATATTGCACACCATTCCCCTGACCGCTGTTTTGCAGTCAAGTTATAGTAACAGAATTTAGTGGATAATTTTTACCAATTACCACAACAAACAGAGTATTCTTCCAAACAAAGGGTGAAAGTGAATGGGAGAGCCTTGGTTACAGTTCTGAATTAGAAAAAACAAACTCACAGACCTCAAACAAACAGCTAATTGACTGTGCCTGCCATACTTTGCAAAATCACCTATTTGCTTATTCAGCATATTATTCATGTGACCAGATTCACCTTCACAAATCCCTAAAAAACAGCAGTTAATAAGGGAGAGGGGGAAGGGACCACTCACCTTGTCAACACAAAATATTGAAACTGCTTGAAGTAGATGATGAAGCCAGAGTTAAAGGAATGGAAAGAAAAGCTTTCCTCTTTTCAGGTCTATTGTCCCAGTAAAGGTTTTTTTGGTTGTTCTCAATGGTTTTTTGGTGTTTGGGAATTTTTTTTGTGTGTTGTTTTTTGTTTATTTACTTGTGTAAGTACATACGTACATTCAATAACCTGGTCTTTCCCCTTTTGTCAAATTTATTACACAGTTGAACTTTTGGATTTCAAAGGTTTCTTATTTATCACTTTATTAAGATAAACCATACAACAAGACATAATAGCATGCTGATAGCAGGGCTTATCAGTAGCTTTAAAACAAATGGGTCCCTACAGTGAATTTCCTTTGACAGCTAGATGGCATTTCTGAAAGCAAAGCATTTGGATTAACCTGCCTCTGTGCTGATCATTATAAATCTTTTCCTAAAGACAAGACAGGGAGATGAAGAAAAAAGTCTTTGTCATAAAGCAATCCACTCTGCTAGTAAACTTAAAAGACAGCAGTGTTAATGCTTTATAAAGCAAGAACAGCTAAATCATTTTGCTTACTGGAAGAAAACCAAGTTTCTTTTTTCTTTTCTCAGAGTCATTTTTCCAGGCATACACTCTTTTCCAGTGTACATCAGCTTTCACATTGCACTACTAGAACAGGAGACCCCCAAAGCTTTTTGTCTTTAGAAACAGAATCACTTGGCTTCTAATGCCAGAGAGGGGGGAGGGGCTGTGTGTGCTCTGAATGAATGCCAATCATTTAAAACAAGTTTATTTTGGGTTCCTACAACCTAAACAGTCTTAGGAAGCGTCTCATCCCTTTTCACTCCCTCATCCTCCTGAACTTTAACTCTATTCATATCCTCTATGATGGAAGATCTTTACTTCCCAGGTTCAGCTCTTGCACCTAAAACAAATGAGTTTCTCTGCTAGTTAAAGTTACTCTATGCTACACACTATTCAAAGCAAAACAAATTTGCAGAAACCCCAATAATGAAGTCATTTTGAAAGCTTTCTGGAATTGTACAGGTACTTAGGAATTTTGCTAAAATACATATATTCTTATAGTGCTTTTTGGAAAAGGAGAATAGAGGAACATTTTACTGCCAGGGACTGTTCTGAGACCACTTTAACTAAGCACACACTGTATGATTCATTCACTTACTTCTTTCCCCTCCCATACTGTAGTAAAATAGCTAAAGCACCTTATTGTTTCTTGCATCTTCATATACATTTAATGCTGGCACTTACCGTTGCGGAACAGACGGACCCCCACCACCCACAAAGAAGCTGATAGCTGATGGTCTCCGGATCCTTTATTTCTTGACTATTCCTGGCTCCTAGTTTTGCTGCTCTGAATTCAGTCTAGTTTGCAGAGGAGCACAGAAAAAAAATAATGGACAGCCGCGTTGCCAAGTTCCAACCACTCACAATCAGCACTGAAGACGTTCTCCCCAGTTCTGAGTGAGTCCAAAGAACAAAGCCTGCTGGCAACGAGGAAGCGAAGTCTAAGTCCTCTGGCTTCAGTCCAACTGTTGCTCTTGCTTTCGCTTCAGAGAACGTGAGAGTGTTTGTATGAGCTTGTAATGCATGTAAGAGATGGGGGCTGGGGAAAAAAGAGGGTGTGTGTAAGGGGAGGAATGCTAGTCATATCCAAAAAAAACATGAAGGAAGTAATGCAGTGATCCGTCTCCCCTCATTCTCTCCTCTTACCACATGTACTGAGAGCGTCTCTACCCTAAGACTCCAATCTCAAGAGTAGGTAGAGAAAAAATTCCAATGTGACTTGCAGCTCATTTGATTGCGCTATTAAAATGTAACTGAGGAGCTCTACACTTACAAGGACATGTCATGAAACGCATGATTTAGTAGCAATCTGCTTGAAGCCAGACTGTGTTTCACGCTGTGTGCATTTGTTTGCAAACTGGAGAGAAAAACCAGAAACTACCACTGAACTTTACTACGTGTCAGAAAAAACAGTATCACATTTGCCTTTCCAGAAGTTCCTAAGTGCCAATCCGAGGTATTTCTACGTACTGCTTAATGTTAATTTTTAAAATGTTGTAAGTTTACAAAACAATGCAGAAATAGTGATATAAA
This sequence comes from Mesitornis unicolor, assembly GCF_000695765.1. Lineage (NCBI taxonomy): Eukaryota > Metazoa > Chordata > Aves > Mesitornithiformes > Mesitornithidae > Mesitornis > Mesitornis unicolor. The sequence continues at coordinate 47,445 of NW_010202444.1, forward strand.
AATTTCTATATAGTTTAATTTTGTGCTATTTTTAAAGAAATTTTCATAATCAAATTCCACATTCAGAAGACTACTCTCTGTCAAAAAGAAAATTCATATTCACAACGCAACACAAACAAGAAAACCCCACGGAACAAAAAAAAATTTAAGCATTCTTTCTTGGATAGTCAGAAAGCTATAATGTCACTGTTGTTACATTTTTGTAAAAAGCTTTGAAAATAAATGTGGCCTTTTTCAAATCTTAAAAATTTTCATTCATAAGTGAACAACAAATTTAATGAAAAATAAATCATTAGTGATAGGCTCATTTTCTAAAATTACTTTTCTTTTATCTGGACTCTGTCAAATAAATTTGAGGACCACTGAAACTTACCTACTTACCCAGAAGCAGCCTCTGTGATTAGTTGAAATTTATGGAGAATCTTTGTATCCAGCAGGGCTTCAATCAAAACTTTACAGGCTAACACAATACAATTTATACCTTTATCATACTACTCTCTGCAAAGAGTAGTATTTCACATACAGCAGTATTAGTTTTTAAAAGGTTTAATTAAAACATGTCAATATAAAGAATAGTCAAAGTGATTTTGGATTTCATTTAATTTCATGCAAAATAGCTTAGCCCAAGATTCTGAGGTATCTGAGCTGGTACTGGGTATTTTAGAAAAGGAAAACTGGTCAATTTTCACAGTGAATAGTTCTGAAATAACAATTACCACAGCAGAAATAAAAGTGGGAAAGAAGGGAGAAAAGAGTTAGAAATTAGACTCCAGTGTATCAGGTTCAACAATGATGGCATAAACCTGTTTACACAAGACTTTCTTCCTCAGTATGGGAGGCAGTGTAGATCAGACCTAGCGATTTCCATACCCAGGGTCAATACTTTTTCTGGGCACACCTCTTTTTTTATCCTTTACTAAGTCTAATGGAGCTTTGGATAGGAACTTAAGTTTAATAGAACCGATATAATACACCTCCCTACACTGTCATTACATTAAAGAAATTACAGTGCTTTTGCAAAGCTAGTAGCAAAGAGAATTGTTATGATAAATTTTAAAACTACAAATACATTCTATGTTGAAGATAAATCTCAGAAGCCCATAGAAACCATCTGGAATGAAAGGAAGTTATGATGATTTAAGTTTGCCTTCCTGCATATTCACTAGAGACTGAATTGCAATATATTGTAAAGTCATAAAAAGTTACAATAAATCCAAGTTCTGTATCAGGAAGTTCACTGAGCCTTACTGTGATGCTGGTACTTCACTCCTTGTAGCATTACAGAGCTTGGCTTCCTTTGTTGTCTTGAGGTTTGCCAACGCAAATTTAACCTGGCAAATTTCACACACGAGAAAAGTTTAAGAACAGATAAGATTACCTGAGAGCTTTTAGTCCACACCTCAGCCCATCTTGAACATCAGTGACACTGAATTTGCTGAATTGGCTAATTACAGTTCTAACTTGAAAAACATACGCTTCAAGTGGACAATAAGCTCACATTTAATTTTGTTTGCAATTGAGTCTCCAGAAGAAAGAGGTTGGTCCAAAACCCAGTCTTGGTCCAGACATTTGAGATGGTTTTGCTATTTTAGGAAGCCACAGGTCTGAAAATATAAAATTACAACATAAACACAAAAAAGCAAGCAAACAAAAAAGTAATGGGGAGCTGTCACTTGCTTTCCTCTGTCTGAGGACTGTTGTCATTAACCAGACCCAAAACCATGATGCTGGTTTCAGGAGAATTTGAAACCCAGAAAACCAACAACTCAAATAAGATATGATAAAGTAAGGTTGATTATTTTAGTAGCCAATATTCCACAACGTTTATCTGTCAAATGAATAATTACTGCCATAGATATTACAATTTTGTTATTCTCTGATGTCTGCACAGCACAAGAAAAATACCTGGAATTATTTCTTATCATTTAATTAGTAAACTAAAAGATTTAATTTTTCAGGGGACTCAGTTGCATAAACCAATGCTACACTAATATTGTTGTTATTTAACTACAATATAGTGTAACCCTGTCACATTTAGGAAAACCATGAGAACTAATTTGTCTAATTTGTATCTGATCTGGTCCAAGTAACATGTCTTATTTGCCACCTACAAACATTTCAGCTGCAAGTTTCAAATTCTGATGAACATTTATCAGAATTGTTTGTCACCCAACTGTTCTCATTTCTAGTTAAGTAAGGAAGACAAAGAAAAGACACGTATTACAGTTTCTTTCACTGAAAGCTCAATCACACTACATACAGAAATGAGACGCTCTGAGGGAGTAACACTTTGGTAAGATACAGACATTATAAATTGGTAGCTGCTCAGACCAGAAGGATACAGTAATTTCTATAATCAGCAAAAAATAATACAGAATTAAAAGATTCCTTAAGGGTGATCAAGTACTAAAACCCAAAATTTTCTTATATTACTACAGAGTAAGGCCCATTCAGAGAGGTTATGGCAGACCCTTCTGGACTGTTCGCATAAAGAAACCATTGTATTTCATTTTTTTCTCCTCCACAGAATAATAGTGTAATATGATAATGGCCACATATTAAGAGGAAAAAATAAATTTTACTTGCTTTGTTTGAGCACTTACTAGACAGAAGCTCTGGTAAACTTGGCCATTTAACAACTTCAGTGTCTGGTACTTTGTACAAACAAATGTGTTCCCAATATAGCCTATGTAAATCTGGCTTTCAGCAGTAAAGGTCACACAGTGTTAGGATGTAGGGAGCACTTGCAAGAAAAAGGCTATAATCTAATAAAAGAAACAAGACTGGTGAAAAATGCAAAAAGGTAGAACACTGAAGTCAGACAGTCTCTATTTTTCTAATTCAACCTTTTTCCTTTTAGTATCTAAGCACCTTAGCTGTTCAAATGATGACCCATGCTGAGTTTATCTTTGATTAGGAAGACATTTAACGGTTTTGCTTTTTCTATCCATACAGCCTCTCCATGGTTTCTGTGACTGCTGGCCCAAAGCATGCCCTTTCCTGATCTCCTTTGCACTCTCCACTACTCCTAATGACTCGTGTTCTTTTAAAAAGTGGAAGTGGTTCTGTGGCATAGGGTTTGAAAGGAGCTTTTTCTCTGTAAAGATAATGTGTGAAGTTATTGAATGTCAAAATTTCATTCTCAAAAGGGTCTAAAGAATATTTAGAGAATTTTGAAAGTAAGACATACTGTATAGTTCCAAAGTCTTCTCTGTCTCTTAGAGGAATAATGTAAGGTAGTATTTATTTAAGAGAAATAGAACTCCCCCTCCCGGCCGCCACAAAAAAATTAATGCACTTTTATGAAAAATAAGATCTAAATCAGAGGAAATTAAAATTTTCATAATGCTTTCTTTGCATGAACACTTTCTTATTTGAAAGAAAAAATAATAGACATAATTCTGTCTTTAAATTCTCTAGTGTTTCTATTTACAAACATGGTTTATTCACTTATACAAAAACAGTAGGAATGCAGAACAAGGTATTAGAAACAGCCATATGGACTGTGTATATAAGGGAGTGTGTTCAGATGTCTCAGAATAAGTTGATTAATGAGATTTCTTCAACACAACCCAAAGTAAGAATTATTTGCATACCTAAACTGAAGTTTCAAAGAAATCACGAGCTTTTCAATCCCAATATCTATTAAAATAATAGTACCAACAAGCTACAGCCTCAAGAAGAATGCCCTCAAGATTAGTATCTGCATCATACTGACAGTATGTGTTCAGACAGGTTTGGTTTTCCAAAGGTTTTACAGCTGGATCATAAAATAAACTGATAAAAATACATATTTGTTACAATTACACAAATAAAAATCCTCATAATCTGCCTGCAAGTCACTCAAACCACACAATATTCCAAAGCACTAGAAGCATGTAGGGATCTTGTAGAGTATGCATCTCTCACTTAAATGCCAACAGGAATTCCCCAAAGACCAAAAAGCCCAAGAACCATCTTAATAACTACTACTTTCCAAATCAGTTGCTACATTTGATTTCAACAAAAATTTGTTTACTTTTAGGGGGATGCATGCAGGCATCCCAAGCCCAAACAAGTCAAGATGCTGAAGTATTTGTTCATGGAGTTAAAAAGTCATCTACTTCTTTTTCTTGTTTATTGAATCCATTGTAATCTCAGGATAAGTATATAATAATTGGCCCTGAAATTAAATGTAAAGTGCCTTAAAAGGATGCATGAAGGATTAAATGTAGCTGAGCAATTAAATGTAAAGCTCCTTAAAAGGATGCATGAAGTAGGATAATGGTAGGGTGGAGATGAGAGGATCCGAACATTTCTAAAACTCAACTCATCCATTAATTTATGCATTGTTCATATGATTCATACACTGGGGATACTCTGCTTGCGGCTATAGTTCATGGGAATTATTCTTAATTGTCAGTGAGTCTGAGAATCTCTTGCCTTTACTGATGCATCTGTTTATCTGCAGTTTTAGTTCACCTTTATTCTCATGTTGAGAGAACATACAAACCTAGAGTGTGGAAATGGGTAATGATTCTCCATTACATTCTGTCAGAAAGTAAAAACCCAAGTACTTCTTTCTGAATAGCGCTCATATTCTCAGTCAGAATTGAAGATTTTCACAAAGAGGTGAATGCTTTGAAAGCTATTAAAGAAAATTACACTCCTTCTTTCATAAGAAATTATAAGTCCAGTATAGGGCTAGAGAAAGGTGTCAGAAGAAAAGTTTTGGTTGTAAAAAATAATAAACTACAACTAAAAATTGTAGCAAATCTTGTAATATGATTTGCAGTTTGAATGCTCCCCAGTTCTGCCCCTATTCTCTCTTCCTTTTTCTTCTTGATTTTATTTCATGCCATTATCTGCTAATATTTACTATGAGAAATCTATGAGGAATGCCACATACAAATGGAGCTCCAACACAGCATAAACCTTCCACGGCCACATGACTAAAGAAACTGGAACCACAGGTGGCATTTAGCAGCCTTTCTTTCCAAGCAAACAAACAAGGGTTTGGGACAAATGGCCACACTCCAGGACCAACACAACTCTGGTGTTCTGGAAAAGGAGAGCACCTGCTCTTAGTCCTTAAAGCAGAGCTTCCAGCCTTACCAGCACATCTTCCTCTGTGCAAACCCATGTCCAGGATATCAGCAGATGACACTGCTACCACCTGACCACCAAATCTATTTTAGCTAAGGAATAAGAAGTCAAAGAGTAATAATAGAAGAAACTCGTAAACTGTTTTCCTTCAGTTTAAACTTAGAGAAGGTAGTTTCCATAAAGCAACAAAATAACTAAGTCCTGTAAAATATACTCCTTTTTTTTCTTATTTCATTTGCAATTCTAAGAATCTGTGAATAACACAATCTGTGAAGGAGAGCTATTTATATTAGTTCTTAGCTTAGCTTACCTATTTTTTAAAATATGAACAATACTAAAGTCCTTACGTTATGGTCTAATAACTGTCAGGAGCTTAATAAAATGTATCAATACAGCAAGACCTTTGGGGAGCCCAAACCCTTCTGCCTACCACATACCTCATACAGATACTCTGTAGGTGGGGGTTTTTTGTTTTTTTTGTTTTTAAAACCACAGTGCTTTTAAAAAGTATAGTCATCACCTTATCTCATTCTAGTTGAGCTTTTAAAGAATACATTTCTGCAGCCTCGATAAGTGAAATGAGAATTAAATGAAGCAATCTCAGCTACTACTGCATTTCCATTTAAATAAAAGTGTATTTTAAGGTTGAAACAATAAGTATTTAGCAAAAAATAGAATGAAATAAAGCCCCTGTTTTTTCTCATGTCCTAAAGGTGAAGTTCTTCAGGAGTTCTCACAGGAGGTTCCACTTAAATTTGAGAAGAAACTTCTTCTCAGTGAGGGTGACAGAGCACTGGAACAGGCTGCCCAGAGAGGTTGTGGAGTCTCCTTCTCTGGAGACATTCAAAACCCGCCTGGACGCCTTCCTGTGCAACCTCATCTAGGCGTTCCTGCTCCGGCAGGGGGATTGGACTAGATGATCTTTTGAGGTCCCTTCCAGTCCCTAACGTTCTGTGATTCTGTGATTCTGTGATTCTTGAGCTCTGATCAAGTTTTTAACTGACAGCAAGGCAACTGCCACCCCCTGAAATGATGCAACAGTTATTTAAAAATATGGTGCATTTTTTTACAACAAAAACATGTAAAACTTTAACCATCCTGTCCTTATCATCATACAATAAATCCTTCTATTCTCAGTGAATGACAGGTTGAGAACCAGCAACCACAAAGCTTTAAAATGGGAAGAACAACCTCTTTTTAATGAAACACAGTGATTAGCCTAAGCCTTGTGAAAAATGCTGTATTTTTTCAAGATGTGTTTACTAAGCAGTAGAAGCATTCAACAGAGTTGATGGTCAGCCAGCATTTATAAATTCTCATAAAGGAAGCAGCTAAATTGAAGAAACAAAGCCTTTTTCCTTCTCAAACTTTTGTAACATTAGATTTTGAGAGATACTATATATTAAGAAATTCTATTTTTCTGTAAGGTTAAAAAATTTTCCTTATCAGTGAAACAGAAAAGTAGAAATTACATTCGGACGGAGAAACTAAGGACTGTAAGTAACTTAGGAATTAACATCTGTCAAAATGGAAGCATCGTTACAAGCAGAAAATTAAATTAAAAATACGTTTAAATAATCTGTCAAAACTGTATCTAATTATTGCAATTTTTAAAAAACCAAAATATCATTCATTTACATATTCTTTACATGTTATTTTTCTTTGAGACAACACAAATTTTAAAAAAATAAACTATACAATGTCTCTAGGAATGATTTCCATAAAGGATATTTTGGCACAAAACAGTGAGGATTAGATTGGGTGGGGGAAAACATTACAATAGATCACCTAGCAGAGACTGCTGACTGGACCACAAGGGTGTCCCAGTTCACACATCATGTCGAACAGGCCTCCCTTGAACATCAATCAGTGCTTTTTACCTAGAACCAAGCTTGCTTAGGCTGTTTGGATAGCTGTGGAGTGAAGGCTGTTTTACCAGGCTGCCTGCTTCACCTACTTATGGGACAAATCCTCTTTCGTGATTTGAAAAAATCTTAAAAATGCTATTCAGGCGGATTAACTGTGCAGCAGTAATTCTTCAAAAGTAACTTGAGGTAAACCACATAGTTCTATTCCTGAGTATGGAGGAAAATCAGTTCAGGAAATGAACTCATAGGTAGATTAAAAATAAAATTTAAAAAAACCTACAAAAGGTCATGTTTAACACACAGGGCTATTCCCCTTCTAATGTATTGCTGAAACCTTTAAGAAGCAAGGGTGTATGTGAATTCCAATACATGGAATTGGTAGCGTTTCTAGCCAATAGTAACCAAAGCTCCACCCAAGATATTTATTTTGGTGGTCTTTAGTGAGATTTTAAAACTGATGTTTTCCTGTAGACCTCCAGATATTTTATGTTACCAAGATCCCATTAGGTTCTGCTCATCAGAACAGTATTTTTGAAATATTTAAAATATTCAGCCATTATGGAAAATCACGCTATTTATTTAATATCAGGCTATTTATTAAAACATGTAAGAAACAACTTAAGAAGCAATATGCACGATTCTTGTGTTTGTGGGTTTTTTTGTTTGTTTCTTTGTTTTTAATGTATATTCCAATGTACAGGTTATTTGTTGTTACCTTATGCCTCAACTTTTTTTCTTTAATTATTGATCTTCCCAGCTTTGACTGGGAGTATTAAAGAACCTAAATGCTTCTTGCATATAACTTCCAAAACAGCTATGCCTTTTAATAGCAGATTATTTTTGCCGTTTAAAAGCTTTACCTATTTTCCAATCCACTATCTTAAAGAATCAGTGATTTGCAGTTTTAAGACACATCTATCTGAATTGCCTCTTCTTCAAGTGTACATTGCCTTTCCCAAGGAACATCAGCATACAGTTAGCAGTAACTGTAACAACGTTAATGTTTACTTATAAATCATTACCTCTACCCCTAAAGTACTAATGGTTGGAGATTTTTTTCTTTTCAGTCTCCTGCATATGTTTGTGCCCCTTTGAAAAGCTAAATTATCCTGAATTTGGGATATAGTTTTCCCTCGGTCTCACTTTGCCTGCAGTGACACAGAGCAATATTTTATAAGTGTTCGCTAAACAATACCAGCTAGTTTGGGCCAATTCAAGGAATGATTTCTTACCTCTGTCCAATCATCCTAATACATACAACTTTTTAATTTTACAAGCAATGAAACTCAGACTATCTTTCAGGGATGATTCGTTCCAGATACGCATTACTTACGTTTTCTCCACCTTAGTATGTTACAAAGCTGTTACTTTCTCTTCCCCATATGAGCATCATTGTCAGCACCTTGCAATCTCTTCTATGCCCGCTAGCTACCAAACATTATATGCCATGTTGACATCAGTACTTCTACTCTGGTACGTACAAACTGACTCAACAGGCAGCTGGGCACACAAAATAATAATTTCGCATAATGATTCGCACCAACAAAGAAGCCTTAAGATCAGTAGGTGTATTAAGTTTGGTTTCTTATTTTAACGGAACCTTTAAGGAGTTAGCTTTGAAATCTCTGCTTATGATAAATTCTGTCTGAAAGTGGCCCCTAGTTCAATTATGCCAGAAAGAGGCAGAGATATTCAGCTGAAGGGCAACCAGGATTGGAATGAGGCCACACTAAGGAGATCACTTCTAAATGCTGTGGAGCTACAACCAGATGGCAAGCTTCCATGAGCAGTTGGTATTCTCTATGGTCATGGCTTCTACAGAAAAAGGCTCTCTAAGCCTCTGCTGCTGACATACTTCCAGTGCTTTTCTCACAGTGAGCTAGCATACCTGGAGATGTTTTTTTTCTATCAGTCCTTTGAAATCCCATGCTCTTTTAATTGAGGCTTTTCACTTGAGTTTTGTGTTTGTATTTGGTGGTGGCAAGACGAAACAACAACAAACAAAACCAGTAAAATAGGAAGAGTGCCACGTCTTTGTTACAGGTTTTACATTTTTAAGAGATAAGCTTTCCTAGCTTCATTCCATGTAAAGTATCTCTATGGCAAAGCTGAATTTGCAAAACTTTATGCAGAAGGAAGATTCAGAATACTTGGAAAAGATAAGGTGAAATTGTACATACATGTGTCTGGGCAATTAATACATACATCAGAGGAGCTTTTTAAACTAAAGGTTTTAAATGAGGACAGTCCGCAGAAGATAACTTCTTAAAGATCAGTCAGAGACAGTGCAAGGGCTTAGCAAGAGGTCATTACATGTGGGAAGCTGAGACATCATAGCTCTAGTGCATTATGCCTGATGCGCATTATCTTACCTCTATCTCTCCCCCTGTACCCCTTTCATAGGAGAGGATATGGCCTTTTAAAACAGAATCCAGAGCCCTTCTTGCCTGCTCACATCCACTCCCCAGTGAGGTGCTTCCTCACTTGAGTGGGCTTAAGCAAAGTGTAGGCAATGCTGTCTACTTAAACATTGTTCTTCAGCCCTGGTAGATAGCCAGGGAGTGAGTTACAGCACTACTAGCAGCCAGGGCAGGAAGCCTGAGAACTGGGCAGGCAGAATGGAGGTACCCTCCTGGAGGCTGAAGCTGGCTATTTAACTGTCTCTCCTACCTACTTAATAATCCTTCAGCTTGCGTTGGGAGTTGAAGTGCTATCAACATGTTGCACTCCTTCAGTTCAGTATTATTTAACAGGGTAGTTACACCCTGTGCATGTGCAAAAATATCTCAGTATGGTATGAGCACCAGTAACCAGTATACAAAAATAAAAGCAGAGAGACTGCATGTGTGTTTAATGGTAGAACCTGCTCACATTTCACATCATTCCGCAATGCGAGCTCTTAAGCTAATTGCATGGTGAACAGGATTTATGATGAAAAATGGATACTCTATGCATATACTATCCCAAATGTCTTAAGCAGATATCCTGCTGCTCTCCTGTGCAGTATCTGTGATCTTTGCATGCCTTCAACAATAGACTTACAAACTGGAGGGCAAACTGCCCAAGCAGATCTGGAAACACACTCATAAAGTTTCACTCTTGCAGCATGGCCAGCTGCTCTATAGCAGCTGATGAACAAATGCAGAAAGCATCCACAAAGCATTTGAACACTCCTTGCTTCCTCACAGCTTTCCTGTGCACAAAAGAGTTAAGCTGGGTTAAGAGGACTAATGAGCAATGCAGTTGGCAAGGAGTTCTCATTCTCCTCTCACTCACTAAAAGGCTGGCTTTTGTTTCTGTGCTAAGCGAATGAACTCATGCAGCAATACCTGTTGGCAAATTGAGGCTTGTTGTATTGCTAAGATATATACAACGTTGCTAAGTCCTTGATGTCTTCACATATCTTTGCTACACAGATCAGTATGCCAGGAACTCAGCAGATCATCAAGCTCACACAGTGCCAGATGTAACATCCCATTGCCACATGCCAGTCAGAGCTCTTGGGACACAGGCAGAGCATCTGTGTTTGCTAAAGTTCGTTCACAACCTCCTCTTTGGATACCACTGAGAATGTCAACTCCTCATTTAAAATGGAAGACATCTTATTTTAAGAGTGTAGTAAACTGATGTAAAACTTATCATTCCTTTCCTTTCCCTTCGCCCCTGCCTGCTCCTGTAATAGATACGATTACTATTGATTTCTTACTACTTGTTGCAGTGATCCATGCATGTGGAGAATAGAAATAAATTTACACTTACTTGCTTATTATATATTTACACAATTCCAAACACTGGGCCCCTTGACTTGGTGGAGTCGGAAATATATTGTTATGCTTTAGCTTTACAAAGAAATTAAAGCTTGTTAGGTAATAGTGCTTCATTTTCTATAGGCCGTTTACCTAATTTGTGAAGCAGCCAAAACCACACATAAGCTGAGTTAAGTCTGTCTGTGTGACCATGGTTCCATCAACAGCTTCTCAGTTCCAAGGGCAGCATTTTGCAAACTATACCTGACTTGCTTTATGAATTATCTGTAGGAGGACTTGCATAGTAACTAAATTTCAACAGAAGTCTGTGGAAGGAAACCTGGCCATTCTGAAGAGAACTACAATCTGTCAAGCATGTAGCTTGCTGGATTGCACTCACCCTTCTAGTCTGGGAACAGGGGATGAGCCTGGCGAGATCTAGATTGTTCACAGTCAACCACTTTGTGTCCCCTCTTATTTTACTGCACTTTAGAAGAGCAGCAAGCTGCTGAATGAGGAGAGTCAAGTGAAAAATGTTATAAATACAAGTTACCGGGAACATGAAAGAGTATTCTAATTTAAAGAGATAGCAGGTCAATAAACACAAGCATGAACAACAATATTTTGATTAAAATTGCTACTACATACAGAAAAGCATATCTATATTAAAGTGTATGCATTTCTACATACAACATTGGCCAAATAAAAATGATCAGACTAGTTACCTGTACAATTGAACTACTGGACAGAAGACTCTACAGACTTTTAACTACTGAGTTAATGATATGATCCATGTTCAGCACTCCATATTGCAGAGTCTCCATTTTGCAAGCATTGTATTATCTGTGTACTAAGTTATTGCAAACATTCCCTGTAAATATACATTCAAAACCAAAGGAACATTTCTGGTTTCCTTTCCATATTATTCAAAATGGAAAACAGAGACTAGAATAACAAGAACAAATGCCAACCAATAGGTAAGAGAGACAGTTCACAACCATTATTAAACCAGCATCATGAAGTCAGACATTCAAGAACTTGTTTTATGATACAGCTACAATTAATACTTTTCCTGCAAAAGGCAACTACTGCAAAATGGGTATCTCTATAGCAAATCCTTGGTAGCAGCTTATCGTTAATGCTGCAATGCTTTTTAAAAGAAGGACAAGACTTTTCCTTTAATTATATGTAAACTTGGTAAAATTGCACATAAGATTGTAATATTTATCTGGAACAAAATTGGCTTTCTATTCACATTCACATTGCTTATCAGGAATGGAGCATAACGACTTTGCTGATACAGAACTTCAGCTTTTTTCTTTTGCAATCCCACTTTTCAGTATCTAAAACCAAAATTTAACTACAACATAGAAATGCATGTTCTGAGGTGTCCAATAGAGAGAAGACCAGTAGAGATAAGACAGGATTAATCTAGATTTAGTTTCATTTATGAACAACTATTTATGTTCTAGGCAGAGATTGTCAACATACACAGGAGCCCGATTGATTGACACAGATTGTGGGCACACATAAACCTATGTTACACTCTTCTATCGGATTCTGCACCCCTTTGTAGTATGAGTTCTCATGCAAATGTCCTGGATAACCGAGTTCAACATCACTGCAAAGCATACAGCAGCACAGTCGGCATCATTCCCTAGTCAAAGAAATACAAAGATAAGCTAGCCAAATGTCAGACTCTTCTATGCACCTAAATACAGACAAACATCAGCTCAAAGCTAAGCAGGTAAATGTAGAACTCCTCTTCCAACTGACTAATTCTGAATAGCTGCTTTAGATTCCTGAAAGCATCGGCATACAACTGAAAATAAGCAGTTTGAACTTCCAGTCATGAATATAAATAAAGTCACTGAAACCTCCTTTGGTCACAACATATGGTGACTCTCAAAGGAGGAAACAAAACACATTTTGCTTTAATATTTGTCATTTTGTATAAAAACCAAGGGGGGGGGAAAGGGCACCCAAATGTCATCAGAATTTCGAAGGACTTTATAGAGTGGGGTAAATATCCAGACCATACACTAGAGTGCAGTACAGAGGAATCTGAGGTAGCGTCTGTCCTGCTGCTGAACAAGTACAGTACCGTACGAAGGTGTTACACCTCAGGTCCTTCAACCTGGCAAAAAGGTATCAACAAAAGTCAAGTCAAGTGAAATTAAAAAAAGAAGTTAGGTATAAACATCAGTATGTCTACGGATACATTATGTAGAACATAAGATCAAGGCTAAAAGGAGCATAAGCACACTAGAAAGGGCTGAGAACCTGCCTGCTGAAGATATTCTTCTATAAGCATCCTAGATGAGACTTCATACAGTTGACCAAAAGAATTGAGCTTGACATTTTCCATTTCCCCTTCTTTTTTTTTAAATTAAAATTTTCCCCACAAGTTTATTGATGAATACAAACTAACACACACAAGGGAATGAAAGTAAAAATTGAACTAAACTCAGTACACCTGCTTTCAGCTTTCCTTTCTAAGAGGTGTCATCTAGTACGTGCATTTCTCATAACATGAGGTAATGGTAATGATCATTTTCCAGTCAACACCAGAGAAAAAACAGGCTGACACCATATCAGTTAGAAGGATAATCACAAGAAATGTGACAATACAAAATGACTTGTTTTCCTAATAGAAGGTTATGTAATCTACATATATTAATTAGTATATTGACAAATTAGTACAAGTTTCATTTTAACATGTGGACTAAACACCAACAGTTTCCATTAGTATCCTTGAAGTACTCATTGAAATGGGCACTCTGTTTAGGAATGAGTAGCAACTTGAGGCTTGGTAAGGTTAATATACAGAGTCAACCAAAGATGTCATTGTAGAGACAGACAGAGATAACAAATTGTTTGGCACTAAATCAGAATACTACATAAGTTATCTGCTGTTCTTACACCATGAATGCTAACTCCACTGCAAGTTGATTTGTTCCTGATGTAAACTGTCTTTGTAAAATGAGAATCTAAGATATCATTTTCAAGTACAAAGGATAAATGAAAGAAAAAAAGACAAAGCTAAACCCTTAGGAAATAATAGAGGATGAAGGCACCTTCTCCAGCTGCAAGGAGAAGTGGGAACTGCATCTTCAACTCCCACAAAAGAGCCATCCATACATTCTCATTTTGGGTGAATGATGAGCACATGAGTTCTAGCTAAGAAGAGGCTGAGAAGTGGTTACAAAATTGTAACCTTGACATTTAAGCTTGACTCTATGACATTTACAATAAGCAACTCCACAGTCATTAAGTAGTTATTACAGCATAATAAAATTACATTTCATTTCTGTTGGTGTCACTTTGGATAGATGCTCTTTACCCTGAGAAAAAAATAAACTGTGCACAAAGATGCAATGAGCACCCTATATTTAACCTCAATTATTTAACAGCAGGTGTTAAAACATTTATTTTCCTCTGTCAGCAAACTAACTGGAGAATTCGATAACAGAAGTTATTCACAAATGTGTATCTGCTTGATAAGCTTTGACCTATAAGTTATTTCAATGCTTAACTGCACATTTGCAAAACATATCCTTTCCTGGCTTACTGAACGAGAGAAGAGAAAAAATCCTGCTGA
>NW_010202444.1:61775-65855 GCF_000695765.1 Mesitornis unicolor
TAAAGTAAAATGCCACCTTAAATTATTAAACTTAAAATATTCTTATGTAAATGGAAATTTATCTTAAAATAAAAACTTGTGAGAGATTTAGAAATACCTTCAAGTACTCATGTGAGAAGTGTCAGAAGTGACAACTAAGATAGCAGCCAAATAAAATACAAGCCAGTATTTCAAATGCATTTTGCCTGGCCTGGATTGGTCAGCTACCTCAATGTAGTTTGTTCTACTGTCTTCCCAGTACAACTTTATTTTACATTCCTGTCAATTGATCTTCTTCCCTATTCTTCATCAGAATTCATGGTTATCAGTGTAAGACATGTTCATTGCTAATTCACAGAATTTACAAGTCAGTTTATTCCTCAGTGCCTTGCTGTAGCCTGTGAGACGGTTCAGTGAAATATCTGATATAACACCATAACAGAAAAGTTGGGTGAGAGATAAGGTCATGTGTCTTGTTCTACAACCATGTGACTTGCTTAGCTGAGCTTTGTAATATTAATTGTATTGATTAATGTATTTTACCTCAAAAGTTTGGAGAAATAACCATTCTAAAAACTGAATAGTATTTGCCCTCCCTGGCTGCAGTGATTTGTGTGTGCAACATGGAGTTAGTGGTACAGTGTTCTGGTTTTTTCTTCACTGTAAGAGCATGACTGCAGAAGGCAGTGCATAAAATTAACACTTTTTCCAGTTTTTCATTTGTTCTTGAGATGAAATTTCAGTAAGTTTTTCTCAGCTGTGCATATTTAAAATGAAATGCTTCTCGTAATTTTTAGGTAGATGTGTAGAAAATTAATGTAACAAAATTCAGTGCAAAACGTTATGGAGGATGAAACAGCATTTGCAGTACCTCCAGGTAATGTGATTTTACCTATGCACTCATTGCGCTGTTAATCTCATTTTCATGATTTTAACACACACTCTCACACCCACATATTTACAAGCACTAAGACATGTGTTTAGTGGTCTGGCCAAGATCACTTCTATGCAACACGAAAAACAAGGGATGCTGGCTATCAAGTCCTTGTGTTTTCTCTAGATTTCTTGATTGAAAATTATTTTTATCAGATTTTTATACTCTTTAAGAGTTAACAGTTGTCATGAGAAGCCATTTGCTATAACATTTCATCCTTTTGGGCTAACAGGAAAAAAAAAGCTTATACTACAGCCTAGTTCTCACTCTTTTGTTGTCAGAATGCAGAGTCTTCCACTAACAAGATGCTGTGATCCTACTGAAGTGTACATCTTTTGGGTTTGATAAAGGCAACACTGTCTTCTCTTTGATCAACTGGGAGTAATGTTCTTCGCTATAATTTCAGGACGTTCTTTTGACTTATTCTGCTGTTTCTTCTGGTGCTTACACACACATTTCTATTCACGCTTCGCTCATGGCAATCTTAAAATTTGTTACAAGTCTCTACAAGAGTTATTTCCATAGCCGATAATTCCACTTCCCTACCACCTCTTATCCCTTGAGAAGATCCCAGTCCTATACTGCATAAACCTCTGTTTAGCAGGACTGGAAAAAAAAAACCACAAACAAACAAAACTGAAACCTGCTTTCAAATCTTATCTGTATGGTTACTGCTGTCTGGTAGTTTCCCAACCAGTCTATGCAGTCTGTTTTGAAAACACTTCTAGCCTATATTACCAGGGCAGGAACAGGCATATAACAGTCATTCAATCTGACATACAATTTACTGTATTATAAAAGTACTCCCCAGAAAAAGTTATACACATACACATACAAAGGAGCATCCACTTCACTATTAATACATAGTAGCAAAGTAAGTAACTCCAGGCTGATACCGGCTTACCAAGTCAAAACTATCCATTACTCCCTGTACTCCCACAGAACCTGCCATTGTCTTTCCTCCTTGATAACTCTCTGAAGGCAGAGCTTTAAACAGTCCCTCAGGCCCAGCTACGCTGTGGAACTTCCAATTCCCTCTAGAAAAAAGGAGGGATGTATATACGGAGTGCACATTATTTGAAAAAGCTAACTAGGAAGCAGACAATTCTCACATATTCAGTAGAGATAACAGATGTCGGTCTTAAAAAGATCACACACACGCAAAAGGCACAGTAACCTGCTTCCATCAGTAGCCTTAGTCCCTTCTTGGGTCATGGACTTCATCCTATACAGTAGAAGCTAGAATCTCTGTTGGTCTCTCTTCAACAGAAAAAACCCCAACTGGCTTCTAATTCTAATTAGGAATAAAAATTAATTTAAGGTAATGAAAATTTTCCCAACATATGATGCCTATTCCACATAATAACTAATATTCAGCTGGATTTCTGATTATTTCATGAATTTACTTGTAGTTTACTTCTAAATTTGAGGCAAGAAAAACCTAGTACACAATATTAAACAGTTGAATTTAGCTGCTTCTGGCCAACAATAGCATAGAGACTGTATTTCAGCTCCTCCCAGTGAATGTAGGTCCTTCTAGGAATAAGATCATTGGAGTTCACTAGCACCTGCTACTACTGTTACTTAGAGAGGATATCCAGAAATAATAAAAGCTATCTACCAAATCTCCTTCCAGTTCAAACACTACTTCCCCTGTATTTTCAAATATGGCAGTGTAATATATGATCAAAATTCCCACAGCTTCAAAAAGCAGGCTTACTTCAAGTGTGCTGAGTTTATTCACTGCAATTAGTTTAGCTGAATTAGTTTAAAAGACTATAAACTTTTAATCTGAGACTCTATTGCATTTAATACAAATAGTTTTAATCAGAAAGTTAAAACTACATTAAAAAACAAAGACCTAATAAGCTGCTATAGAATTTTTCTTTTGTACGTCTTTTCCAAGACTGAAGTGTTAGTAGTTATGTCGTGGTTTAGGCCCAGTGCATAACTGAGCACCATGATGCCCCAAAAAGGGATAGTCAAAATAAGGACTGGGAGGGATTCTCACCACTTAAACAGGTCACAGGCAAAAGACAGACTTATCATAAGGAATAAAAACGAAACAATTTTAATTTGTTACCAACATCAGAGTAGAACAATGGGAGATACAACCAGATCTTAAAATCAAAACACCTTCTCCCACCCCTCCCTTCATCCCGGGCTCAACTTTTGTTCCCGGATTCTTCACCTTCCCACTCCCCCTTTGCCTTAAGGTGCAGGGGGATGGGGATAGGGGGTTGCGGTCGGTTTTCCCGCCACATCACGTGCTATTCTTAGGAGCAGGGGAAAAAAAACAACTCAGCCCAGTGTCTCTCTCTCTTCTACGTGGCCCCCTTTCCATAGAGGAAAAAAAAAAGTCCTCAGAAGTCTAATATGGGTCTGCCCACAGCTGCAGTTTCCCTCACACATAAAACTGCTTCAGCCCAAGTCCACAAAACACCAGTCTGGGTCTGCCCATGGTCACAGTTCCCTCACACACGACCAGTCGACCTGGCTCTTGCCACGGGTTGCAAAGGGGAAACCTGGGTTCTGCGTCCTCCTCCTCCCTCTCTTTTCTTTCCTTCAAACCGACCTTAGTGTTCTTCAAAGTTGTTCTCCCCAGGCCCCACTCCTTCCTCCGCTTCAGGTCTCCTCCGATGGTTATGGAGATCCTGACTCTCACTCTCCTTTTTTTTTTTTTTTTTCCCCCAAGATTAGCTGCAGTGGGGCTTAAGTTTAAATTGCGGTTGGGGCCGGCCTAGCCCAGCTGGGCAAGGCCGGGCCCCGCTGGTCAGGGCCGGTGCCAGAGAGCAAGCAAGGCATGCCCTGCACCCCCCTTAAATCCATGAATTCGCAGGGGCGCTGACTGGCTTGGCCCTGGTCAGAGGTGGGTCTGACAAAGGCAAAGGGGGAGCTTTTCAGGTAGCTTCTTAAAAGGTCATCTCCATAGCCCTTCCCCCGTTACCAAAGACACACCCAAAAACCCCTCACAGAAAAACAATACAAGTTACTACCGTGCCTAGAGGAGGTGTTAATTTATAATACATAGCTACCCATTTATAAGCTGAATCAAGTCTCAGTTTTAATGTTGCTGTCCTATTTATGTCTTTAGAGCTTAAAAAAAAGCAAATGAGAATGTTTTCACTTAAAAAGAAAAGTCCAGGAGGTTCCTCCAGTGCATTGAT
>NW_010202445.1:0-3614 GCF_000695765.1 Mesitornis unicolor
CGGAAGAGGCCTTCCACCCGTATCTACAGGATAGGGTCTTGATTTCTTCCTACGAAGCCGCATGGAAGAGACAAAATAACAACTGAAAAGGGGAAGAGGTAAAGGAGCCACTCTGTAGTTGTATGAACAGCACTGAATTTGCTTTGCTGCTGCTGCTGCTGCTAGTTGGGCGGCTGGGCTGAGAGCGGTGGAGTACATCAATGTGTCGGGATCTGCTGTGCTGCTGGGGAAATATAAACCGGTCCAGGAAGGCAGTGCTTAGCCCTGGAATAATGTTCTCTGGTTCTGCTGCTTGTCGGTAGGCTGTCCGTCTTAAGATGCACAGGTGATGTCAGCATCACACACTTTACAGACGTTCGCCAAAGCAGTCAATCTTTTTGCATTTGTGTCTTCACAGAGTAGTAGCAGAGATGACATTTTAAAGTAAAACAAACTTCTTGAATCTGGGTGGCAGGAAGGCTGAGGAAAAACTGAAATTGCTGTATGTATGGAAAGTAATTAAAAATGCTCTCAGTGAGGTGGGTGAATATGAGACCAATCCTGAGCAGGTCTAGATGCAGAATACATGCTGTGAGTTTAATTTTTCAAGAGTGATCTCAGTAACTTCTGAAAGGATTGCTGGCATAGATGGATTACTGTTTGTTTTTCAGTCAGCAGTGTAAATAAATCTGTCCATATGCCAGCTGATTCTGCATATTTGCTTGTGCTGTCAGTCACTTAACGTGTCATTTGAGAAAGCATGACTCAAAAACTGAGCACTAATCATAGTTGAGACATGTTTCTCAATTGTACATGTTTCTTGCATTGCATTAATTTGAAGAGGGGTCAGAAGTTACTGTTCTTGCAGTCTTTCATTTCATACACACTTATTCTTGCACACATGGGAATGAAAGGCCTGTTAGGAGCAGAGTGAAGTTCTAAGTTATCAAAGGTTTGTTGTTTTAGGTTTTTTTTTATTTATTGGAAGGGCTCATGGGGTACAACTGAAAACTTTGAAGATGTAGAGGGGATACTTTTTTTTATGCTTCACAACACTGGAGTGTAGTTTGCTAATGACTTGTTTGACACGTTTTGGATGAGCGTGCAACAGTGGGCATCTGTGTATTCTTGCTAAGAGAGCGGAACTTTGCAAACCTGTTTCGAGGTGCAAGCTGTCTTTTTTCATCTTTTCTTTCTTTCCTATGAAGACGTTAAAACTATGCCCTGTCAGACCCTATTCATAACACAGTTTTTTTAGTCGTATCTGGGAGTTCAGTAACTTGGTACTTCAATACTTTGTGCATTAGGTGAGAGAAGTCGTCAGGAAACAGCTAGGTGGCACACCTTGTGTTTGGTACTGCTGATGTGGTTTGCTTCTAGCATTACTATTAGAGTATTAGAAACTAGAGCTTCTAGTATTGCTATTACTAGATAGCATTGCTATCTGCTAATTAAAATGATCTTACTATTATTTATGTTGTCTCACCTAGGATGGACAATTTTGCTATGAAAAGGAAAGCTATTTTCTTAAAAATCCTGACTAGAATTGATTAGACAGTGGTTCCTTTTGTCGTTGGTAAGATACAGATTATTTAAACAGTAAAAGAAATTGGCGTAATTGAAGTGTTGTCTTGTTTTTCTTCTTCTCCATACCTCACATCGAAGCAATGAAAATAACTTTCTTTTTAATTTTTCTGCCTGAATAGGTCTTCAGACATATTGAGTATGTTTGGAAAAAATAATTTGGTTTTAGTTGTTGTAATTCTTTAAACACATCTTGAAGGGGTGTGTTGCTGTTTAATTTCTGATTATTAAATAAATCAACAAAACAAATCCGTTCTAGTTTAGGATACTTTCTACTTTCTTCACCAGTAAGGGAATATTTGTCAGGAAATATTTTTCTGGAGAATGAAATATGCACATTTTATGTGTATTTTAAAGGGATATAATACCCCTGGTCAAACTGTGTTCAAAAATGACTATGACTGCAGATAGGTGATTAGACTGTCCATCAGGGCTGCATTCTTACCCTTGTTATAGCATTCAGTTTTTCTATAGTTTTTATACTTCGCCTATCAGTGATGTATTTTTCTGAACCTGTTCTATTATTATCTGTAATGTAATAATGTTAATTGAGAATAGAGCTAAGTAAGAACGTAGACTGCATTGTATAGCTTATGTTATAGTATATCGTGTACTGCTGTGGTTGATTGGCCGCTGGAGTTTGCACTCCTTACTGACAGCGTCTGGTGTCAGTCCTTTTCCATTGTGAAAATCTTCATTTTCCTAGTGGGGAAAGATCAGCTGCTAGAAGTTGTTTGAGCAAATATAGTTAATATTTTATACATATAATCAATGTAACCTCTGACATGCAGTTGGAATTTAGCCTTTTTACTGCCTATTCGTACTTCTTTCTACATCTTTAGGGCAGCACAAAGGATCTGGGGGGAAGGGGGAATAAACAAAGCACTTAAAATTTATTTGCAGGTTAGGCAATTGAAGCAGAATAGTTTGTGTGAAAGAATAGTAATGTGGTTGAAGGAGGTGTGATTAGAAACAGTAATCTTGAAATTTTCTGTTAACTGTTTCGTAGCATAGTACTAAGTATTTTGGTGGTTAGTTGAGTAGGTAAATTCTTAAATTTACTAGAGACTTTTTTTTTTTATTTTGAGAGCTGGTTGTTTTTTTTTCATTCCAGCAGAACTTCTGCAATATGCAAGTAGTACTAGTCAGTCATGGTCCTTTTTTTACCCTGGAAGAGTAAGCAAGTAAAGCAAGAAGTGCAAGATTTGCAGTAGGAGCATGCCTCACTGTTATTGTTTGCTAAGCAGCATTCATTTTTTGCATTTGTATCAATATAGATGTGTAACTATATATACACACACATGCATGTTTTTACAGGTAGGTAGACCGATACTAAATGAAAGATGGAATCAAGAAGTTCAATATCTAGCTCTGGGAAGGTGCCCTCAGGAAAAAGGAAGCGGAACAGAGCTGGCAGATCTCTATGGACAATTTCCATAGAGCACAGCAGCCCAGGTCTGAGAAATCAGGGAGGGGAAGGCAAGAGACAAGCATGGATGAGTCAAGACCTGCTGGTCAGACTGAAGGGCAAGAAGGAGATGCATAGGCAGTAGAAGCAGGAACAGGTGTCCTGGAAAGAGTACAGGGTCACTGCCAGTTGTATGGGGATGGGGTCAGGAAGGCCAAGGCACAGCTGGAGCTGAATTTGGTAGGAGATGCGAAAAACAGTAAGAAGGGTTTCTATAGGTGGGTATGTCAGCCAGATTAGGAAGATCAAAGAAAGTGTAACCTTCTGATGAACATGACTGGCAAATGGTTACAAAAGATGAGGAGAAGGCTGGGGTTCTCAACAACTTTTTTTGTCTCAGTCTTCACTGGCAACCTCTCTTCCCACACATCTTGAATGGATGGCCCACAAGACAGTGCAAACTCATTCCCCCTGTAAGTGAAGACAAGGTTCATGATCACCTGAGGAACCTGAACACAGACAGGTCTATGGGACTTGATGAGATACATCCCAGAGTCCTGGGGGAATTGGCTGATGTAGTCACCAAGCCACTCTTTGTGATATTTTTAAAAGTAACGGCAGTCAGGGGAAGAGCCTGGGGACA
>NW_010202445.1:3698-4627 GCF_000695765.1 Mesitornis unicolor
CCTCTGTGCCTGGGAAGACTATGGAATGGATCTTCCTAGCAGCCTGTGCTAAGGCACGTGGAGGACAGGGAGATTATTTGAGACAGCCAACCTCGACCTTCACCAAGGGCAAGTCTTGCCTGACCAACCTAGTGACTTTCTATGATGGATTGACTATGTCAGTGGATGAGGGAAGAGCTATGAATGTCATCTATCTGGTCTTCCATAAGGCTTTTGACGTGGTCCCCACAACACCTATCTCTCTACACTGAAAAGATACGGATTTGATGGATGGACTGTTTGGTGGATAAGGAGTTGACTGAATGGTCGCATTCAGAGGGTAGTGGTCAATAGCTCTGTATTTTGGATGGAGACCAGTGATCAGTGATGTCCCTCAGGGGTCTGTATGGGGACCAGTACCGTTTAACATCTTTATCAATGATGTAGTGCGTCTCACAAGAAAGATGGGAACAGACATTTTAGTAAGGCATGTAGTGATAGGACTAGAGGTTTTAAACCCAAAGAGGGTAGATTCAGTCTATATATAAGGAAGACACTTTTTACACTCAGGATGGTGAAACACTGGAACAGGTTGCCCAGAGAGGTTGTGGCTTCTCCATCTCTGGAAACATTCAACGTCAGGCGCCGTCAGCCTGAAGATGTCCCTGCTCACTGCAGAGGGGTTGGACTGAATGAGTCCCTTCCAAACCAACCTATTCTATGATTTCCCTGGGCTTACTATGCTTTCCCTGTGTTTGTCGTCTGAACCAATTTCTTTTCTTGTACTAATTAACTTGCAGTTTGATGGCCTCTTGTAGTACAGTTTTTTAGGAAGAATTTCAGACTTAATTTTCTTTGGCTGGCTTGCGACGGTTTAAAGACTTATTGAGTGAGTTTGTAGGATGACTTCAGCTCTTTCTGAACTAAACTTTGAATAGGGCCTTGAAGAA
>NW_010202445.1:4637-5064 GCF_000695765.1 Mesitornis unicolor
TGAAAAATCCTCAAGCTTAAGTGTGTTCATAAAATGAAACTTGCTGGACATTTTCTTTTCACAGCAATAAATTAGGAGTCCTAAATGAACCAGAAGACATTAAATGTCTTGCTGAATAACTATACTTTTGGATTTTGTTACTTCTGCTGGAGCTTGATCTGAACTATGTTAGGTGTTTGAACATCCAGTGCTTATGTTAAGGAAAGATAGAGAGGATGGAAATGAGTATAATGGAAAACTATTCATGATTTCTGTTTTTGTATGCTTTCTTTTTTTTTTCTTACATTCTATGTAGGCAGCATGCATCAATGAAAATACTTGCTTGAGCTTATACACATTTGCTGTTAAATGTTTTGCGGTGCTGCCCAGATGTTTTTAGTAAGAGCAGGTGTTTCTTAAGGAGTTCCTGGCCTAGTGTGTGTAGGGA
>NW_010202445.1:5095-10869 GCF_000695765.1 Mesitornis unicolor
AGAGAAGAAAGAAAGAAAGAAAGAAAGAGAATTCATCTTTGGTTTTTGAATCACAAAGCTAAGGAAGAGAACACTTTACCAAAAAGGTTTTTTACATCTAGGGGTTAGCCAGTAAGTGCCACAGTAAATATTTAGATGGAGTTTAGAATATGATTTTAATTGAAGGAGGAAAAAGTACTGCCCTCTGAAATAGGTTTACTCTTCTGAGTTTGTTTCGAGTGAGAGAGTGGAGGTTATTCCAGTTTGCAGGGCCATAGGATTATTTTGCCACATTACCTCAATCGCATGCACAGAAAATGAGTGGATAGATGTGAAGTGTTTTATAAAAAATAGCGTTTTATTTAAAGATCACTGATATTAGTGGAACGGTTCTTACTGATTTCAAGAGAGCCTGGGTCAGCTCCTGCCTATCCGTTTTCTCCAACCAAAGTCAGTTAAAGGGCTTAGTGTACATCGTAAAAAATAGCAACTGAAAACTGGAATCACTGAGATGTTTTCATAGCTGGCAGAAGTACTTAGCAATGCATTTAGTGCAGTCGACTTGCACTTCTGTTTCTTGTACCCTAAAAGGCACTATTCTTTTGGTCTGTGTACTACAGATAACTGAACTAGTTTTTTTTAATGCATGGAAGGATTTCTATAGAGTAGTAGTGTCATAATCCTAGTCTCACAGTTGCATATGCTTGTGTTAGCATAGTAGAGTCCCATTGCAAGCTGTTAGTTCTATGGTCTTATCCTGTTCTACTGTGAATTTTCTATGGGTGAATTTTAATTTATGTAATCTGCAGGGAAAATTGAAGCTGTGTGCAAATATAATTGAATCTTGAGGTAAGTAAATCTAAACATTAATTCTTTTCTAATTTCAGTAATCGTACATGCTATCTGAAAATAAATATCTCTGCATCTAAAAGTACAGCTTGAAAATCTTGCACCCTCTTGTGTTTAGCTATGTAATTTTAAGTGAGTTAAGCACAAATCCTTATCCTGCAAAAATATGTACTAGTAATTTTGCCTCTGTGATTTATTGCCATTGACTTCAGTTGGAAGTATTGCTGGAAGGAGCATGGGTGGCATTGCATCTGCGTGTCTGTGTAGGATCAGGTTCTTTTTATCCAGAAAGCAAATTGTAGCTGTTTAATAATAGACATCTGGAAAGCAAACAGTCTGCACTGAGGTCATGATGTCCTGATCATTCCCGTGCCAGCTGCTTGTACATGAGGTTCTTCTGACAGCTAAAAAGTGTGTACTAGAGAGAGGCTTTCCATTCATTTCACACTGTCACATGTACAGAATGTTCCAGATATGCCCTGGACCTACAGTGACTATAGCAGAAATGCTGTATTAGAAGTGGAGTTCTCCTACAGGCAGGTATGCTTATTTGATTTTCAAAGTACCATGGTATAAAATAAGTGCAAGGCAATGTTGGTGCAGAGTAATAACAGGTTCAAACATCTGCAGGGAATATTTAATGCAGAGATGTTACAATTTTTTGTACATCTCTAGAATTCTTCAATCTTTGTTATTAGTTACCATGTTCTGGTGTTAATGCTTTGGCACTCTACCATGTGCAGTGGCTATATGTTTGTGAGTAGAAGGGAAGTAAGACTGTTGTAAAAAAAGCATTCTTGAAGTGGGAAAACTACTTCAAACATATTCGGTATAATTAAAATATAATAAAGTTATAAAATAAGATATTTCTAGTGTTTTGGAAGCAGCAGGAGGAGATGGCTGAAAAATTACAGGCTGCTTACCTAACTACAAGGTACTGAGGTAAGTCAGTAAGGTTTAGTGATGACTGAAGGCATCTTTTGTTTATTTCTTCCCTGCTGTCTCTCACCACTGCTTAAAAACATAAAATACTTCTGACTTGTTGATTAAATGTAACAAATCTTATATATGTATTTGTCAGTGACTGCAATGTTTAATTCCCTATTTTAAAATTATCACTCATAAACCGAAGGCTAGTTTCTTTAGCTATCTATGGATAAAAGATTCTTAATTTACTGCTGTCCTTTTCTTTCTCATTAGTAAAAGGTGAAGTTTTTGGGAAACAGCCTTTTAATTCATATTTGATGATGTTTGCATTAGCTACTAAATGTTTAGACATTAGATTTAACTTGTTTAGTCCTCCGTGCAAAGTGAAAGAAGCTTGTTTCTCAAAGTTATACAGATTAAATGCTGCTGCCATTTTTTGCTGTGCTGCACCCACCAGTTTTTAAAAAAATATTGCTGCTGAGTATATTTGGCTTCTCAATCCAGAGGATATTAAGTTTTTCAATCCATTTTTTTGTTATGTTTTAAATACAAGTGGTCAAAAGTCATCTGTGATCGCAACTTTTCCCTAATAATTTTCTGGTATTATTTTAAGTCTTATTTATGTAAAGCTATAACTGAAATGTAATGATGCTGTCAGACATGTGTGGACGTAAAATTAAAAAAAATAAGGAGAAAGTCAATTTATATTGTAATTGGAAAAGAAAAAGTGTTGCAAAATGAGAAAACAAGTGTGGCCTTCTCTTTCTGGAAATCTGGTAACTTTATACCAGGCTCGTCCCCTCCAGTATCTTTTTGTGTAAAGAAGGAGATGCACTGACTCATTAAATGTCAAACTGAGTAGACACTAGCAGTATGAAATCAATTTACAACTAGCAGTGAAAGGTATTATGAAATTATATTATTGATTTTCTTACTCTAAGTCCTTTAGGAGTACAAGGCAGTAGCTTATACACTGCCATTGTATTCTTTTTATCTTATTTTACTTAAAAGCCCAGTATTTTTTTGCTGCAGTGTCTCTAAGCTGCAGTGATTTACCATAGTAGTCTGAGATTAGTACTTGCTGGTTTGAAATTAATGAAACTGTGCCTCTTTATAGTAGAAAAGAAACTCGTTAATACTTTGATATACTTGTGTGTAACTAATTCCTCAGACTCCAAACTCTTCTAGTTTAATACCTATCTAAATAGATTCCATTTTCTAAAAGTATCTGTTTTCTCTAAAGGTTGCTGTAGTACAATTAAAGTAGAACTCCTATTCTGTGCCTCAAATCATAATCCCATGGTCATTATTTCGGAGTATTTTATATTCTGAATATTTCTGAAAAATACATTCTGAATATTTCCTGGAAAATATTTCAGGATGTTTTAAATATATATTATATATATATTTTTTCAGAATATTTGCTTGAGCTCTGACTGCCTTACAGACTACAGCCAAGACAGTCAGGATACTAAGAGGGCAGTTGTCCTGAATTGTCACCATTGTGAATCTTTGTCACAGATTCTTTACACCTTCTGGCTGCCAGTTTTAGTCACATATGAGGCTTTAAATGGTGCAGTTAATACTTGAAGGAGGTATCACTAGTGAGATTACAGGCAGAGGTGGGTGTTTGGATGAGGGGGCTTGCATATCAGAAAAATATTATAGCCTCTGATTCTGAACTCCAACGTGTCCTCCTGTCTCAAGCTTTTCTTATTAACTAAGTTATGCTTTTGAAACTTGGATTTGCCGGTTACACCAGCAATTAGAAGAGGTAACTTGTTCTAGTCTCTTGTTATTGCAAGATGACACTTAATCTTCTTGAGACTTATTGAATAAATAGGAATGCTCTTTTAAAATTGGCAGAAATTGTTCTCTACCACAGTTTTCTTTTTACATTGCTTGCAATTAATGACTCTTGATTTTCTTGTGATTGCTTGTTTTATTCCTTAAGCTGCATAACTGCAGAACACTGTTTTGAGGTTGATGGACCAGCACCCTGAGGGGTGCATGGTAAAAACCAGCTATGCCTCCAGAGGTTAGGTTTCATATTAACTCAAACCTGTGTTGCCTGTGGATAGTTTCCAGGCTTGAGTCAGTGTCTTTGGAAGATGTCTTCTTCTGTGTGAATGTACCTGGTTCCTTTAACTGTTCCTTAGGGATGTTTACATTACACTTCGTTGTGTGGGGTAAACATTCTTTTGGTGTTTTAAAGGGCATCATGAACAAGCTGAAGGAACAGGCAGTGTGTAACAGGTAATTAGTAAGTAGGTACATCCCACTATTGGTCAGGCTGTATTTCTTTTGTTTTGTATTGCATCAATGGCAAAAGACAAGATGAAGTTGAAGGAAGAGAATAGCTTGGAAATTTGGTTTTGGCATTAGCCTTCTGCCTGCAGTAGATGCCGATCTCTTTTCAAAATGGTATATAGGTGTAGGCAACAAAAAAACCCAAACAAACCTGAAATGCGTATAGGAGTAGATAACTGCAACAGGTTATCTTTGTTCTAAAGCTGATTAGCAGTAATTATTAAATTACTGTAAACATCTTCTTCCTCAAACACAAAGGCTAGGAGAACCTTAAAGGAAAAATATTTTGTCATGCGGGACAGGATGAGAAGAACTGGCAAGGAAACACCAGCAATAGTTAAATCTTACGTTCCCTGAAAGTGATCTCATACTTAGGAAAAGTCATTCTATGAGGCGAATGCCTTTTCTGGTTATTAAATGTTTTAGCTAAATAACAGTTTCAAGAAGTGTATACCTGGAAAGTATTTAAAAAACACTTTGATGGTTTATACATAGTTCTCAGTAGTTCACCTAACATCTTAATTGGAGGCAGAACAATGGATAAGTAAGTAATTGGTGATTAATTCCGTAGAAGGCATCTATGGGTAAGTACAGGTATCTGCGGGGTAGGTTTATTTTCTAAATAAACAGCCACTGCTTAGACATATTTTCAGCAAGAGGATAAGGGTTTTTCATTTCAGTTATCATCAAGCACTGAGCTGTGAAAGTAAAATTTTACAGGGCTTGTTCCTTTCTTTTCTTTTCTTTTTATCTAGGTTAATCCAAGCTGCTTTTCCCCATTTCCAGGCTTTGTCATGTTTCTTCTCAGACTCTCAACCCCAGGGTTTTCTGCCAAGGAAAACCTTACCAAGATTTCTTTTGAAGAGGAGCAAAGGAGGAAGACTTTGGTACTTCTGTAAAAGTAAAAACTAACTCTTTTTTTTGTTATTAATATGCTGAATAAGGAAAAGACTTTAAGTGAATTAATCAGATGTTATTTTTCTATCTTGAAATCGTTTAACAAGTATTGATTTTAGAGGAATATATTTAATCTTATCAGCTTTCTACACTAATTATTTCGCTTTTTTGTGGTTTGTGAAGTAGGTAGGAGATACAATATGAAATACATAGTTCTGAAGTTCTCTTGAAACTTGCATTTATTAAGTTTTTCTTTTTTTTTTAATTATTTGTGGTTGTGGGGGTCTTTCTCCTCTCCTTTTGCAAGAAAATTTGTTACCTAATAAAGTAGCTGTTTATTTTGATCTGGAAAGAATCTAGGCCTCCATGTAGTAACACACCTGTGCTTAAATTACACATAATTCAGGCTTCTGCTCCTCATTGAGGTTGCATCCAGTTCATATGTTGTCGTCAAAACAGTATCTTAATACTTTTTTTCTACAGTGATAGTAATGTTAAAGTTCTGAACAAGTGAAGCATTGAGGTAATATAATGGCTAACTTAACTATAAGGGCAATTCTCCAATGCTTAAATCTCAGAAGACCTTTCTCTTTTTCCTTACTTGCTTTATATGAAAGAACAAAATCTTTAGGCAATTTGAGTTTGCTTATTCTTTGTATATATATAGGACGTAGAACACTTTTTCTCTCTTTCTGTTAGAAGAGTGCAATACTTGTATTTTATACTGTTTGCTCACGAGCCACAGTGTGCCACTTTACCATGTTACTACACTACAGCCATTGTGTACAATGTCAGGGAAAGTTGTGTAGGGA
>NW_010202445.1:10900-12683 GCF_000695765.1 Mesitornis unicolor
TTCGAATGAGTATGCAAGATTATAATGTGAATCTTTGTTCCCTTTCCTCCTAATTTAATGTCATCTTATTCCTGAGCCTTTGTTGCATTTACACACTATGTTTCATAAATTCAAGTAATTAGTTATAAGTTGTATAGAATATTATTTCAACTGTTGTAATTTGGTTTAAAGAAGCATATGTCCAAGTCTTGAAGGATTTTTTCCATTGAAATAATAGTAGTCTAAGAAAAATAAAATTCCTTAGTGGGTTGGTTTTTTTAATGTTGTGAACCCAACTATTTTTTAAACTTCTAAGCTTTTAATGAGAAGTAGAGTATTTCAAAGCTTATATAGTGAATATCATAAATCACACCTAGAAAATGAGTTTCTTTGCATGTAGAGGAGAAGGAGCTTCACACACTTTTGTGAGAAAAGATTGGTTTAATAATGCTGTCTTATCTCTGGTTGACCTTGCTTGGAAATCTAGGCACCTTGTATTTTATTTCTACCACAAAGTTAGGCTTATAAGAAGGCAGGTGCTTGGGAAAGGGAGGATGCCACTTAAATAAAGAGAACTCTCATAATCAAAATGTGATTTAATAAGACATTCTTGCTGTTCTTGCACTGTTTGCACTGCTGGACTATTTTCTCTTTCTGTAAACAAAGTGGGAAAAGCATTGAGTGCAAACATAGCATTCTGCCACCTGCCAGTCTCCAGGACAGTGTTCACACAACCTCCTTGCGTGAGCATCCCCCCTGCATCCCTGATGCACCTGGCCCACGGGAGGGCAGCCCACCTGGTGCTGAGCCACACAGTAGTGCATAAGGGCATAAAATGAAAAAGGCACAAACCCTAAAAATGAGTGGGTATGTAAGAGGAGAAAAGGGAGAGGGAAAAGCAAAGAGAAGTCAGCTCTCTTAAGGCCGGGTAGGAGTGATAGGCTCTGTTGAGGGAGTTCCTTCTGGTTCCTTGGAGCACTGTTAAGGGTGTGAGAGAGTCCCGCTTATGTTTTGTGTGTTATTTGAAAGAAAAAGACAAGCTGTTCTGAAATGCTGGGTTTCCCCTCAAAACTTAGTTTAAAGTTACTGTGCTGTTCTGTAGATGTTCCAATAGCTGTGACATGAGAGGTTTTCTTAATTTTTTTTTGTTTTTATTGTGTGTTTACAATAAAATTATAAACCCTTTTACAAACTGTTTTTTATGTCCTAGGAGTATCCTGAAGTGTATCCTAATGAGAGAGTGAACATAGGGCCTGTGAGGGAAATAGCCCTAATTTTTTTCAGTAGTGCATAGACTTAGGGGACATGCTCCATCCAAAATGGATATGAAATAATCTTAAAACCCAGGGTGGAGAATGTCTAGTATTTGTGAGTAGAAAAGGAGTGCTATCAGCAATGTCCTTGTCCACCTCACTGCAGTAATAACCTATTAGTCCTATTAAAGTCTTTCGTAGTTGTTGACTTGCAGCCATGCAGTGAGCTGTCACATTCAGTGTGGTGCAAAAGCAGCACATTGAAATGGTATTGATTCTGTGTACTGAGTTTGAAGTACGGTGTTTTCTTTTTCCATTTTAACTGAGACCGGGAGTGGGGGGGAAGTATTTGCCTAGTCTCTCAAATACTTCTGCAGGATGTGACATTGGCCACCATCTTTATTGTCTTGATGTCATGGTTTAACCTGGCAAGCAGCTAAACACCACGCAGCCCCTCTCACTCCCACCTTCCCAGGTTGGGTAGGGGAAAGAATTGGGAGAGTAAAAGAGCTTCTCTGACTGAGACAAAGACTATTTAATAATTAAAATAA
>NW_010202446.1:0-1039 GCF_000695765.1 Mesitornis unicolor
AAATGTCATTTTCATATACAGCCTTGTCTTACATGATTTTAACTTCTGTATTTTCTGTTCTGGATTGGGACTGCATCTCTTATAAGGCAAGGCTTCATTACAGTAACCACACCTATTGGAGCCCTGACGTTCTGTGTGTCAAAATACAGCTAGGGGATGAAATGGAGGCCAGAAACAGATCTATGAACACATCTTTGAAGAACCAAATGAGAGATGCTATGCAAGCCATAATAAGTTACAAATGCCATAGTATTTCTTGCTAGAATTTTACTTCTGAAATAAGGAAAAATTTTGTTCTCTTATTATTGTTTTGAAGACTATTGAAATTAGCACAGAAATCTAGTTTCTGCAAAGAAGTTCAGACAAGAAAATGCCTCTTTTTGAATTTTCAAGGAAAAATATTCTCAGCAGGATTTTAATTTTGCAGAAATCTTGATTTTAAAAAGTTTTGACAGAAAGATATTCAAACACCTAAACCATTGCTTCACACAATACACATTTACAAATCAATAAATGTGCATATAAGAAGCAAAAAATCTACAGACACATCCAAAGATGCAGTTCTGCAAGGTTAACCTAATTGCTGCTGACTCTAGCGGTAGTCAAACTGCACCACAGTCTCGAAGTGAATAAACAAATCTACAGAAATTACACACTCTGCAATAACTATATACTACCATTCGACAAAGCAGGGACAGAGTATTGCTTAAAAGACTACATAATCTGTCCCACAGAAACTTGTTTTCACTTGCTCTTGCATTTCCAGTGATTCAGACTCTCTATGTGGACTGTTTGCTGCTTCACTATCTAATGTCCAGCCTAAGTATTCTCTGCTGGAAATTAAGGTTATTTGTCCTTGATTGCTTGAAAGAGTCCAGTGCAGGGCCACAAAGATGATGGAGGGAGTGGAACATCTCCCTTCTGAGGAGCGGCTGAGGGAGCTCGGTTTCTTTAGCTTGGAGAAGAGGAGACTGAGGAGTGACCTCATTAATGTTTATAAATTTGTAAAGGGCAAGTGTCAGGAGGAAGGAGCCAGGCT
>NW_010202446.1:1149-1541 GCF_000695765.1 Mesitornis unicolor
CAGAGCACTGGACCAGGCTGCCCAGAGAGGTTGTGGAGTCTCCTTCTCTGCAGACATCCAAAACCCACCTGGACGCCTTCCTGTGTGACCTGGTCTGAGTGATCCTGCTCTGGCAGGAGGGTTGGACTGGATAATCTTTTGAGGTCCCTTCCTAAGATTCTGTGATTCTGTGATTCTGTCCTCAGCTTTTTCCAGATAGCCTAAAGAACAGTTCAGTTGCTGCTCTCTTAGTATGCATTTTCCCTTTGTAAGGTGCCTGCTACACCTCCTCTCAGCCTCCAGCCTTCCTTCCAGAGTACCTCCCTAATTCTCTCATTCTCTTGCTCTTCTCATAAAGACTTTGCTTGCTCCTTAGTGGGCATAAAACTCTGAGAGAGGCCTTGCCAGTCTCT
>NW_010202447.1:0-1559 GCF_000695765.1 Mesitornis unicolor
TCTGTGATTCTGTGATTCTGTGATTTTGTCTTCCATGACAGACATTGCTTAGAGTATGTTTGGTCACCAGTTTGTTTGTGGGAGGTGCTGAGTGATTGTTTTCCTTCCCTTGTTTGTTTTCTTTTTTCTTTCTCTTTCCTTCACCTAATAAACTGTCTTTATCTTGGTTCATGAGTTTTCTTTCTTTTGCTCTTCCTATTCTCTCCCCCATCCTGCTGATGGTGAGGGGATTTAGCAAGAGGTTGTGTGGATGTTTAGCTGCTGGCCAGGGTCAACTTACCTCACTTTCAAAATCAGGATTCTTCATTCTTTCAAGAGGTTTATGACTCTTAATTAAAACTCTGCTCTTTCTAAATTGAGTTCAAAGGCTGTCATCACTGCCCAATGAAGGGACTGAAAATTGGTGCATCAAATTATTATCAATTTTAATAAAGAAAATACATAGATGTAAGAGAAGAAATAAAAACATAATATGCTGAGATAAACCTGGCCAGCAGACTGTCTACAGTTTTAGGTTTGGCAAAAGAATTGGGACAAGCTAAATTGTAGAGACTTTTCTTCTTTTCATAAATAAATAAATAAATAAGGATAGAACCAAACTGTAAAGTCTCTTTAAAACAGTCAATAACTTTTTGTAGCAATCCCAGTATTTCTTAACGATTGTCTCTTATGTCCCTGAAGAAATTATGTTGCTGATAATCTCTACTAGTTTGTGTCTTATATAAAATATCAGCATCTTCATTCTTGACCATGACCTAGTTTGTCATATATAAGGTCATATATATGAGAAACTTAAGCATACTACATTTTTCAAACAAAAGAGTACATTGTTTTTTAAAAAAGTTGCCACAAGTAAACACAGTCATAGCAAAAACAAAAGGTAGATTAATGGTGAGAGGAACTAAACATAGTTTGGAATACCCAAAATTCTAATCAGATTTAAGAAAGATTTTTATTTTTTTTTACCGTGTGGGTGGTAAAATACTTGAAATAGTTGCCAAGAGGGGTGATGGGATTTCCCACCTTTGACAAGAAATGACTGAAAATGTTCCTGAGCAACCAACATTATTGAACCTGCTTTGAGTGAGTGGATTGGACTAGAGACCTCCAGAGGTCTCTTCCACCTAAATTATTCTGTGATGCTATTCTCTAATTAAAATAGAAGATATAAATATTTTTTTACCATAAAAAACTTTACACCTATCAAAATATTGCAATGTACTTTCATTAAATTTATTCAAACTTCTGTCTTTGAAATACATTCACTGAGACACCTTGCAGTTTTAGAATTAATTAGAATAATCAGATTCGCCAGCTATTATTAAATTGTAGCAGAGAACAGGAAATTACATATCTGGCAGATTTACTGTGTTAAAGCTTTTCTTAAGTGACCTAAGTTTTTAAAGTATTTGGGTGTAACCTTAAGAAGAATGACTTAATGCAGGTTAGAGGATTAATAATTCTTTAGTGTCACATGGTTATTATAACCACATACATAATACTTAGATCTTGACACTGATTCCGTTATGTGTTTAATATGCTGGCTGCTCCTTCTGAAG
>NW_010202447.1:1590-12579 GCF_000695765.1 Mesitornis unicolor
AGTCATATACATCTTTGCAATGTTGAGGTCAGATTAAGATAAAGCACTTTAGGATATTGTCCTGGTTTGAGCTAAATAGAACAAATTTTCTATTTAGTGATTTTACTTTTCAGCTCAATCTCTTCTAAGTGGCTGAACTTGCTGAAACTAGCAACATGTTTTTCCAGACAGTGTGTACTGCTACAAGCGATAATCACAAGGACACTGTCTCACCATGGGTGCCATCTCAAACCAGGACAGACATAAACATGAAAGATATCTGAAATTACATGATCACTTTTACAATTAACAAAGTGATACAACTTTGAAATTCATCCCTTAAATGAAAAACATCTGCTTGTGTTAGGCTCAGCTATCCAGTAACAGATTTGACTCCATTCAAATCTGTCAAAGTGAGCTAACTTTAGTCTGCCAACCCAAGACAAGTAACCCCATTTTTCCAGCTGTGATAACATTTGCGATCCAAGTACAGGTAGTACAGGTAGTTCTTCACCTGTAGCCTTTTTTTTTTTCCCTCAGGATTCAGTTTTCTTCTGAAGTTATTTTTAGTTCAAACAGCCGTTTAGTCACAAATAGAGCAATAGAGCAAGCCCAGAACAACAAGCTGTGCGTAAAGGGAGAAACTAAGCTATAGCACCATGCTAACTCGCCTTCAAGGCTTCCTGGCTGGAACTAACAAGCGCCTGGCTAGCAACAGGCTGGTCTGTAACACTGCATGAGCTTGCTTGTATCTGTTTGCAAATTACTATGTAAACATGGGTAAAGTAAAACGAAGCATGTTTCTGCAGCATCTTGTCTGTCAGACTTACTCTGTTTGTCAACTTCACTATTCTGATAAATAAAATGAAGTTTATGAGATACTTACAAAAAAAATAATTGTTCAGTGCTACAATTTTCAGTGCTTTTCCTCATCTTCTTCAAAATGGCAGGGCCTTCAGTTAATAAAATTTCTAACCCATAGATCTAGGTTTCTATATGTCTCTATGGAAGACTGTAAATGGCATTAAAAAGTCACCTGATTTGAGTTTGGCTTTTGTAATTGCTAGAACTTCAATCTGAACATTAACAACAAATGAATAAATTATATATTATATTTCTTTTCAGATGAATACAAAGTTATATTTTCTTCATCTGATAGATATGGTGTACAGTATCTGATAATCTCTTTTAATTTTCTAGTCGTATGCAATCATATTCCATTTTATCTCTTTCAAATGATAAAGGTATAACATATTTTTACAATGTAACCTCTAAGTTAATTGTCATGTAAACAATGAAAAGACAATTGGAATAGGTTTGATGAAGAATACAGTGACTTAACCAAACAATTTCAAGTTGATTCTTTTCTGAATACAAAAGCTGCTGATGTTGATTTATTTAATTTTATGTTTGGAAAAAATCAGATCCCAGTACAGGGCACTGAAGGGATAACTAATGATGAAAGAGAGCAGAAGAAAATTAAGGTCACAGAAAAGTTTTACAAGGGAAAAACTAAAATAAAAAAATGCTGCTGATCTCCTTATTATATAGTTCTCTTTGTTACAAAAGCATAATTGTTAATTAGCTCATATTAAATTAGAACTGTAAGATGATTAATGGCATTAACTAAATGGTTAAAGCTAAGCTAATTCAAGATACTAGAAATATAAAAGAACTATCTGGATTGGAGTCATGCCAGGCAATTAAACAAATAAAAAACAAACAAACAAACAAAATCAACACAAAACCAAAACAGAATTTTCAGGTATTCGTGTGCTTTTGAGGATCAATAATGGATTGCCTACATTGGTCTGAGTTACATTCTTTTGTACATAAATTTTAATTAGCAGATTGCCAGTAATTCATCATCATAAAAATATGTTATCGATGGATAGGAGTATGCCTCTGCCAAAAATAAAAAAAAATATCTTTTTGCTTTGAACAGTAACAATACAAGACACAAAATCCCTGTTAGCATTCTCAGCTTTTCTGCGATGTGTAAATGTTTAGTCCTATAAGTCACTCAGGATTCTGGTCCTGATCCAGTAAAGTAATAGGCTGAACTCCTTTGAATTGTTTCTGAATTGTACTCTTTACTATTAATTGTTCTTTCTCTAAATATGCTACTTTAAGTACCAGTTAGTGCAGTTAATTGCTTACCACATATAATATTTTGGCTCAAGCAGGTCATTTAGAAAAGAAGCTTACAGGCTGCTCAGGGAAGTGGTTGCTTCACTATTCCTGGAGGTATTTAAAAGATGGGTTGAAGAGGTGCTTAGAGACATAGTTTAGTAGTGGTCAGGTTATGGTTGGATTTGATGATTTTAAAGGTTTTTTCCAAACTATTCTATGATTCAGCAAACTTCATTTTTTAAGCAGAAAATTACCTTATTTCTACAACTTCTGTTGCAGATAGAGACACTATCATGACAAAACACAATAGATACATTAGAATAGAAGATGTAAATAATTGTTACTGTCTTGACATCTATAACATTATTAAAATATAGTTCTATGAAATTTATTCAAATGTCTCCTGTCTTAGAAAGATATCCATTAAAACAATTCATATTTTGGGAACTGTGTGCTTCAAACTTAGGCAACAGCCAAGTCATGACCCAAAATAGTTCTTGAATTGTTACAGATTCAAGAAAGTGCGTAAATACTGCTGTCGTGGTTTTACCTGCCAAGCAGCTAAATACCATGCAATTTTTCACTTACTCTCCCACTCCTCAGTGGAGTAGAGGAGAGAATCAGGAGAGTGAAAGTGAAATAATTCATCTGGTTGAGATCAAAACTATTTAATAATTAAAATAGCTTATTTTAAGAGTTTATTTTAATTATTAAAATAAACAAAAGTGAAATAATTATAACAATTAATTACCAAAAAAAAAAGGAACAATTATAATAAAGCAATCTAAGTTATACTCAGCTCATAAACAGTAGTTGCTGGCTATGTGCCAATGAAAACACATCAGGGGAGAGGTAAGCTTCAGGAACCTCATAAGCTAGACAAGACGGGCTACCATCACAAAGGAGAGGAAAGGGGAGGAAGGGAAAAGAGAAGGGTCATTCCCAGTAAACTCCCTAATTTATAGTCAGTGTGACATTTCTGGGATAGAATGCATTTTTATTGGTCCGCCTGGATCACACCCGGATCATCTGTCCTGGGTCATCTGTCCCAGAAAATCCTAGGGTTTCTCTTCCCCACCCCATCCTCTTATGCGGAGAGAAGGAAAAGCAAACAAATAAACAAACAAACAAAACCAAACAAAAAAAACCCAACCAAAGAAAGTATAACCGCATGTGAAGGAGAAAGACTGAAAAACAAACCTTGAGATGCCATAAAGACTTGCATGTTATCAATATTCACTGCACAAATACTCTCACTAGCTACTATGTATTCATGTACCAGTACAGAATGGGTGCTGACCTGCTGGAGAGCAGCTAAGGGGAAAAGGACCTGGGAGTCCTGGTGGACAGCAGGCTGACCATGAGACAGCAATGTGCCCTCACAGCCAAGAAGGCCAATGGCATCCTGAGGTGCATTAAGACGAATGTGGCCAGTAGACAACAAGGTCGAGGGAGGTTCTCCTCCCACTCCATTCTGCCCTGGTGAGGCCACATCTGGAATACTGCATCCAGTTCTGGGTTCCTCAGTTCAGGGAGGACAAGGAACTAATGGAGAGAGTCCAGCATAGAGCCACTAAGATGATGAGAGGACTGGAGCATCTCCCGTATGAGGAAAGGCTGGGTCTGTTTAGCCTGGAGAAGAGGAGGCAAGAGGATGGATCTCATTCATGCTTATAAATATCTAAAGGCTGGATGTCAGGTGCATAGGACCAGACTCTTCTCAGTTGCATGCCCAGTGACAAGACAAGGGGCAGTGATCACAAACTAAAGTTTAAACATAAGGAAAAGCTTCTTTACTGTGTGGGTAACAGCACTGGAACAGGCTGCTCAGAGACACTGTGGAGTGTCCTTCTCTGGAGACATTCAAAACCTGCCTGGACACGTTCCTGTGTGACCTTGTCTAGGTGATCCTGCTCTGGCAGGGGGGTTGGACTAGATGATCTTCAGAGGTCCCTTTCAGCCTCTACCCTTCTGTGATTCTGTGATTCTGTGATTCTGTGATACTATGAGGAAAATAGCTCGATCCCTGCTAGAGCTATAATATCAACTTGTATTCATTAAATCTAACACTGCAATTCTCTCAGAAATTCAATGCCAGCAAAACCAGAACAACTGTAAAAATATACTCTGCAACTAATAAAGAGCAAATGAAAACCATTATTATGCAGTTGTAAGCTCCATATATTATTTACTAAAAAAAAGAGAAATAAATACAGTTTCCACAAAGACTAAAACTCCTCTGACAAGACCAAGAAAACATAAACATGACATATGAATGGTTCTTTTCTCTCCTTATTCTAGAAAGAAGATGAAGCATCTAGAGTGTATTTGCAAATTCTGCAGAAATGTTGTGTTTTGGATTATCAGAAAGATCATGATGAAAAAAAGATTTGTCAGACACTTCTTTGAGACTCAGAGAAGCCAAAAGTAATGTAGCACTTAGTTACACATTTTCTTTCTCTCTGTATATAATTTTTTCATGGAACATTAGTTTTTATTTAGGCTACCTGGCAGGCAGTGCAGGAATTTATGTTATCTGAATGTCACCTTAACACTACATTAAAAAGGCTATTTTTTTCACACAGTGTAACACTAATTGTATTGAGTTTTTCTGTGAGGGGTTTTTGGTTGTGTTTTTGGTAATGGGAGAAGGGCTATGGACATGGCCCTTTAAGAAACTACCTGAAAAGCTCCCCCGGCCCTTGAAGAAACTACCTGAAAAGCTCCCCCTTTGCCTTTGTCAGACCCACCTCTGACCAGGGCCAAGCCAATCAGTGCCCCTGCAAATTCATGTCTTTAAGGGACGTGCAGGTCATGCCTCTCTCTCTCTCTGGCACTGGCCCCGACCAGCGCAGCCCCAGGTGTGGGTTGTGTGGCCCTGGCCCTGCCCGACTGGTCTTGGCCGGCCCAGACCACAACTTAAGCTTAAGCCCTGCTGCAGCTCCAACCCAAAAAAAAAAAGAGAGAGAGAGCGAGCTGGGAACTCCGGAACCATTAGAAGAGACCTGCAGTGGAGAAAAGAGAGTGGGACCCAAGAAGAACAACTTTTGAAGAACACTAAGGTCAGCTGAAGAAAAGAAAAGAGAGGGAGGAGGAGGAAGATGCAGAACCCAGGTTTCCCCTTTGCAACCTGTGGCGAGAGCCGGGTCGACTGGGCTGCAGCCTGTGGAGTTCACCGGTGGGGCAGGGCCACCCACTGGTGGTGCAGATCCACCTGAGCAGGGGGCTGCCCCTGAAGAAACCATGACTCCGGGCAGTGTGTGCTGGAGCAATTCGTGTGTGAAGGAAACTGCAAACGTGGGCAGACCCATATTGGACTTCTGAGGACATTTCTCCCCTATGGAAAGGTGGCCACATGGAAGCAGAGAGAGAGACACTGGGCTGAGTCTTTCCTACTCCTGAGAAGCACATGTGAAAACCGACTGAAACCCCCACTCCCATGCCCCTGCACCTCAAGGCAAAGGGGGAGGGGGAAGGTGAAACCAGGAACAAAAGCCGAGCTCTGGAAGAAGAGAGGGGTGGAGGAAAGGTGTTTTGATTTTAAGATCTGGTTGTATCTCCCACTGTTCTACTCTGATGTTGGTAACAAATTAAAATTATTTTGTTTTTATTCCTTATGATGAGTCTGTCTTTTGCCTATGACCTGTTTAAGTGGTGAGAAGCTGTCCCAGTCCTTATTTTGACTAGCCCTTTTTGGGGCATTGTGGTGCTCAGTTGGGCACTGGGCTTAAACCATAGCACTAATATTGTAAATGTTGCCACTTCTCTGTTCCATAAATGTAATCTTCATGTATACATGTATGTGTATGAGGAAAATGTAATTTTAAATGTTTTTTGCTTGCCTGGTGTTTTTTTTTTCTTTCTTTTTAAGCCGTGGTCTCCAGTGTAGAAAAAATAATGGCCCACCTCTCCCTTCACTGGAGGTTTATACCATCAAGTGTGGATATTACCATTTCTGGAAAATACATTCATGACTGTATCATCATGTTAAGTAACTTTAAGAAATAAAAATTGCTAACAGTCTATTTCATACATCAGGCAACCAAAATAGCTGAAATATATCATGTAGGACTGCACAGATAAATAGCTAGGGCCTAGGGTTATTCCTAACCTGACATATACGTGTTTGCTCTTTCATCCAGCAACGTCATCTGTCTACAGATTGTGTGTACAATTAATGTGTGAAAATACTATGTTAACTAAGCATACAAAAGATATTTTGGTAACATATCTGTGCTGCTATTTTAAAGGTGTTAGCATTAGACCTGCTTGCATGATTTTTCTCACTGTTAGCTCTAGTCCTTCTCCATTCCCTGTGAACTGATGTTGGATCAAAGTTGTAGTGACTTTATTTTCTGCATTTTTATCCTTAATTTTCTTTGCATTTGATTAATTTGTATTTGCATAATGATCTGCAAAGTTAAATTCTTCTTAATATATCTAGCAAAAGACCTTTACTCGATGGAGAAAATTCCTGTTCATTCCTACTGCAAACAAATTGTAAGTGATGAAGATGTATTCCTCAAAACAATGACACTGACATGAGAAAAGTCTGGTCCTTCAAGAATAATTTTATGTAAATAATCAGATTTGCTATTACATTTATTATGTAAACAGCGATAGCTAAGAAGCGAAAGTGGAAAACAAAAGACATTTATTTATACTGCTAAATGAAGAATTATCAGGAAACAAGTACAAGCAGTGAGCCACTGATCATATATAGGGTTTGTTTTGTTGGATTTTTAAAAATATTTTATTATATTTACTGACGCAGTTTTGTGCAACTTAACATTCTCTGACATAGTGCCCAGTCACTGTTCAGGGTTTAAGATGGACTCTTTATCTAAAAGACAATTTAGGCAGTACTAATACGAGGTTTGGCTCCCTTTTCTTTACATATTCCTACAGCACACTCCCATCAGACTTAGCAGAACAAACAATTCTATATAACCTCCATATTCCAAGTATAAGAAACACATGCCCTAAAATTAAGTTATGATGGCATCACACAGATGATTGGCATGCAGCTCTGATACAGTTCACACACTTTCTAATGGAGGAGAAAAAAAAAAGCCCACAGGAAAAGAAAAACCTCACAGGAAATAACTATGAAGTCTTAATACCAAAAGGGCATCTCAGTGGCCCCAGAAGAGATTCAAAATTCTGTGTTAAATGCTCTGGACATAATCAATCTGCAATAGAGAGGCTGTCCCTGAGTGCTCTGGGGGTACCACTTTGTCTTGGAGACAGGAGATACTTTATGGGGTGGTTGCATTTAGCAATGCAGATGCAGCCATGGACCTCAGAATTCGGGACCCTGATTTTGAAAAGGTGCTCTGTTAGTCAGCAGCCAATATGTAGTTGTTCAGATGCTGGTTGTGTCAGATATATTTGAGATGCACAGCTGTTTCTACTTCTGTAGAGGATTTCAAATCCCATGCTCTGTTAGTGTCATGTAATACTAGGATAGCACATGCGTAATGCAGAGTCACTCAATACCTGCAAATATACTGTATCCTTCTGGCTTATTAAGATGTCTCCAAGTGCTCACACAAACAACAGAAATACAGGCATCATACAAATGACCTCAGTGATGTTTTAAGACTTACATTTGTGAGGAGAAACATAAAATCATAAATTCTTATTAATCTTAATCAGTATAAAACCTAGGGTGAGGAATAGGAGTTAAAACACATTTGATATTACATTTGCTTTGATCCTTCCTTTTTTACCTTTTTTCCTTTTTTCTTCCAGAAATCTTCTTCTTTATCTCAGGAAAGAAAAAAACCATCCAAAGACAGAGGTTGATATGAATCTTCTGAATCAAAACAGTCCTGGATTAAAACATTATTAAAGAATTCAAAGGTAAATACATAAACACAGACTACCTTTAAATCCTTTCCATAGCGTTGAAGTAATTTTGAATGAGACCAACTGGATAAAGATTTGAAGATCTGCATTTTAAAATCAGGCTAGGTTTACCATGTGGCATTATTTTATTGTATTTATATTATCTATACTAGCTTATATCTCATCAAAATGAAATGCTAGTCCTGTTGAAACCCAGGATTAAACTTACACTGAGTTCACTGAGCACAAGATTTGACTGGAATAATAGGGTCACTACAAAACAGAGTAAGCACAGTATATCCAATTAATTTTAACAGGGGCTAAATGGCTTACCTTGTCTGTTTAAATAGTAAACTGGTGTTATTTGTAAGGCTACTCAGAGTAATTTTCTAGGAAACATTGCAGCTTTCCAGAACAAATGTTCTGAGGATGTCTTTTTTTCCACAATTTAGTTCCCTTTACGTTCCCTACGGTATTTTAAGTATGTTACACTTAACCTGAAGAACA
Source organism: Mesitornis unicolor (assembly GCF_000695765.1). Classification (NCBI taxonomy): domain Eukaryota; kingdom Metazoa; phylum Chordata; class Aves; order Mesitornithiformes; family Mesitornithidae; genus Mesitornis; species Mesitornis unicolor. Next base: position 10,060 of record NW_010202447.1, read on the forward strand.
AGTCCTTTACAAGAAATGGATCCAAAATTAATTAATTAGCCTCATCCCAGCTACCCTAACACACGAGTACAAATATCTAACCAATCAAACATTCCCTAGGAATGAAATAACTCTGTGTAGCAAGTGAGTATAAAAATTAAATGCTAAAAGCCTAGTACTCTACTTTAAAAAAACATTAAGATATACAGGTCCTTGGTTCGGAGATCAGGATCTTTGTTATGTTAACAAATGGAAGATAGACATACAGATAATCTTCCAGTGACCACGAGGCTCATTGAAGATACCCTAGATAGAAAAGAATAAAATATAAAGAAAAGGTTAAAAACATTTAATAATCACAAGTAGTTAAAGGACTTTGAAAGTATAGTTTATTTTAAACTCAATAGTGACTATCTAAGCCAAGACTTTTGCTGCCATTTATGAAATAAAAGTGTATGCATGCAATATATACACTGATGAATTCTGATCATTGTGACTATTATTTAATTTACTCATTACTGTTTCTATAAACTTTACAATCAAAAAATTCTTAGGTGTTGTGAATAACTAATAAATATTTTCATAGTTAAATTATTGAATAGATGTTGATATACTAAAAAGAAAAATTCCCTGTGGATTTTTCTGACCCATTGGTTTCATATCATAATAAGAATGAAAAACGAATTTATCGTAGGACACTAGATGCAGCTAATCGTATTTAAAGACAATAAAATAAGTTAGTGTATTTTTCATGTGTGATAAATCATAGAATCATAGAATCATAGAATCATAGAATCATAGAATCATAGAATCGTAGAACAGTTTGGGTTGAAAAGGGCCTTTAGAAGTCATCCAGTCCAACTCCCTCTGCAATAAGCAGGAACATCTTCAACTGGATCAGGTTGCTCAGAGCCCCATCCAACCTGACCTTGAATATTTCCAAAGAGGAAGCATCTACCACCTCTCTCGGCAACCTGTTCCAGTGCTTCACCACTCTCACTGTAAAATATTTATTCCTTATATCTAGTCTAAAACTACTCTGCTGTAGTTTAAAACCTTTACCTTTTGTCCTATTGTAACAGGCCCTACTTAAAAGTTTGGCCCCATCTTTCTTGTACACCCCCTTTCATTATTTCTCCTGGCTTCAGCATGGACAGGGTTAATTTCCACAAGATTCCAGGAGGGGCCACAGCCAGGATAGGTGGCCTGAACTAGCCAAGAGGATGTTCAATACCATATGATGTCATACTAACTGTATAACCCAGGGGAGCTGGCTGGGGCAGGGGAGATTTTGCAGCTCTGGAATGGTTTGAGCATCGGGTCCCAGGTGGTTAGCAATTGAATTGTGCACCACAAGCTTTCTGTATTATTTTACTAGTATTACTGCTATTACTATTTCTTCTCTCCTTGAGTTGTCCTATTAAACTGTCCTTATCTCAACCCATGAGGTTTTACCTGCCTTTTTTTCTGATTCTCCAACCCATTCCACAAGGGGGAGAGTTGAGCAAGAGTCACATGGTGCTCAGTTGCCACAACAGTAGTGAAAGGTCACAATAAGGTCTCCCTGGAGCTTTCTCTTCTCCAGGCAGAATGATCCCAACTCTCTCAGCCTGTCCTTACAGCATAGGTGTTCCAACCATTTGTACATTTTTGTGGCCCTTCTCCGGACCCGCTCCAACAGGTCCATGTCTTTCCAGTGCTGAGGGCTCCAAAGCTGGGTGCAGTACGCCGGATAGAGTCTCTCCAGAGAGAAAGGTGAATCCCATCTGACTCCAGCATACCTGGTGTGGTGCAGAACATCCCATTATCAAAAAATACAAAATTGTTTCCATGACACCAGCCACAGAACCATGTATTACTAGACTGGGTCCATCTGTTTCTTCCAGTGTTTCTGCCTGCAACTGGAAAGATAGAGGAAAAAAGTACCTGTGCTCCAGATTCCCATATCACAGAATCGCTAAGGTTGGAAGAGACCTCTAAGATCATCAAGTCCAACCATCAATCTAACACCACCACGCCCATTAAACCATGTCCTGAAGTGCCACACGCTTCTTGAACACCTCCAGGGATGGGGACTCCACCACTTCCCTGTGTAGCCTGTTCCACTCCCCCCCTTCCCTGTGTAGCCTGTTCCAGTGTTTGACCACTCTTTCAGTAAAAAAAAAATTCCTAATAATCAATCTAAACCTCCTCTGGTGCAACTTGAGTCTGCTTCCTCTTGTCCTACCAATAGTTACATGGAAGAAGAGACCAACACCCACCTCTCTACAACCTCCTCCCAGACAATTGCAGAGAGTGACAAGCTCTCACCCCAGTCTCCTCTTCTCCAAACTAAAAAAATCCCAGCTCGTTCAGCTGCTCCTCATAAAGCTTGTTCTTCAGACCATTCACCAGCTTTCTTGTTCTTCTCTGGAAACACTCCAGTGCCTCAATGTCCTTCTTGTAGTGAGGAGCCCAAAACTGAACACAGTATTCAAGGTGTGGCCTCACCTGTGCCAAGTATGAGGGCAAAATCACCCCCTACTCCTGTTAGCCACACTC